>NC_090279.1:36126071-36427832 GCF_040414725.1 Anabrus simplex
AGCTCCGGTAGGCAGTGTACAGTTTGTTCTACACAAATTGACTACTATGTGAACCCCATAGAAAGAGAAGACATACTTGCACCAAGAATACAAGCAGCTTTCCAAGCCGTTCGCCACACACTACACATCCTGTACAGAGACCAAAGACACTTACAACTACACCATTGTGAACTATGCACCAAAGTAGGAGGGGGCCATATTGAACATCTACTGTAATCAAAACATTGGGCGTGTTGATTCCTTCGATCAGTATTTAATGAATTCACAATGTTGTGAGTGAATGAATACAGACCGCGACGCGGCAGCTTTGCATCTTCTAGCATGTTAATTAATATAGAATATTACTGCGACAAACAGGTGAGAGGAGAAACAATCTGGTGCTTGCTTTTCCTTCCGTGAAACACGGCAGCAGCTCGTCAATTCGAATCGCGCACCGGGCAGTAAAAATTTAACCTACTTTTCTCAAAAATAATAATTTTCCCCGCCAGCCTGATTGAACCATTATTCTTAACATAACACGAAGAGCATCCTTGAATTTTTTCGGTATAGCTCTGATAAACACTGTACATCACTGAACTCAAACGAAGGAGAAATGAACTATTTTCCAGCTGACCAAACTTGACACAAGTATTGAGCACTCTGTGTGCATTAGAGGCAAAAATGACCAGTGATTATAGGACAAACAAGAAATCTTCAAAAGTCAAAAACATTTGTAGGGATCTCCTGCCTTGAATTCCCACATCACCGTATTGCAGATGCTAAGACCCATCTTATCCATCACACCAAAAATGTCGACAGTCCCATTAAGAGTATAAAGAACGAAAAAGCGCTAGAACCAGATGATCTTCCAGAAACCTCTGGAATTTTTTGCCATTTTAAGAGCTCATTATCAACTGGCTGACAAGCGTGTTCAGTGCCAGAGTTGACTCTGGCTCTGTTCGCAGTCATTGGGCTACAAACATCCTTGTTCCATTTTTAAGCAAAATAACGATCCAGCAGAATGTGCACATTACCGTCCAAATTGCCCCCAATTGCACATGAGAAGACCTTTCAGAGTATCCTTCATTATTGACTGCGTGAAATCGTCGGCATTATTGCTAACCAGTGCATCTTCATTAAGGGTGCTGGAACAACTCATGCAATTCTCACTGCCAGAATACTAATTGAAAATCACTTAGAGCATCCGCAGGCAGTGTACATTGTCTTCCTTGATCTTGAAATGACTTTCGACCGTGTTCCACACCGTGTGATCTGGTCTGCACTCGTGACCATGGTGTTCCAGAAATGCTTATAACTTGGATCAAGATGCTATACACGAACACGAGAGGTTGTGTATGTTGCGTTGCCAAACGTCTCGGAGAGCTTCTCAGTGAATGTTGATGTGTACGCCAATGTTCCACTCTGTCCCCATTGTCCTTTGTCCTCAGCATGGGCACCACCACATGGGACCTGCAAAGGAGTGTTCCTACGACTCTAATTTATGCAGATGATGTTTCACTTTCTGATAAACCCAGAAACGGACTGCAGGATCAATGTGAAGATAAGTATACCTGTTTCTAAAAAAACTTAGAATGAAAAAAATAAGAGTGAATACCTGGTATCATCCGAACCGTCCAATGGCTCCATTCAAGTTGATTCAGGTATCTAGGATTTTGCCTACACTCTGTTAGTGGGGTAGTTGTTGAAGTGCGAATTATGAAAAAGGCAGCATGGATGAGATGACGCGAAGTCAGAGGCATACTCTGTGACTGAAGGATGCCACTACATCTGAAGTCCGGAATATACTGCATGGTACTACGTCCTGTTGCTGTGTACGGTGTTGAATGTCGACAGACTGAGAAAGGTATGGAGTAGCAATTATACAACATGGAAATGTGTATACTCCATTAGTCGATGGGAATCGCAGTCCTGCATCACGTAAAAAAGACACCGTTCACCAGCAAATGAGCATCGCACCCGTCACTCGTGAGACATAGGATATGTTACTAATGGTATGGTCATGTCCTTTTGCAGTACCTGAGGCAGTTGACAGTTTCACCCAATCCTTTGAAATTACTTTGCAGTGTTCACATGGACCTTCGATAAAAGAAGACATTGAAAATAAGAAACAAATATTTAAAACTAGAAATTCTGCTGCGATTGGTAATATTTCTGGGCATATACGAAAGTCAATTCGTTGAGATATAGAACCAAATCTGTAGTGCTTAATTGGTTAGTGTATGTATCAAGCAGCTATACCAGATGAAAGAGGGATTAACGTAGCAGCCAATAATTACTCACTAGTCGTCTTGAGTGGTGTTGTATGCAAGCTCTTGGAATGCAATATTTCTGAATATATCATACACATTTACGAAATTACCAACTGGTTCGTTAAGCTTCAGAAACATTATTCCACTGAAGCTTATCTTGTACATTCCAGCAAGATATATTAGATTCAGGAGGTGAAAGGTATCACGATTGACATATCTTAGGATTTGTTAGGGTAGAGCTTGACAAAATTTAGTACAGGTGGGCAAAATGAAATAGTGGCTAAATGGGTGACTATATAGACGTGGCCACATTTTTAGAGTAGACATTGAAAAATTGAAAATTGAACACATATGATGTTACCATTTTTAAGTTGATGACTTTAGTACTTGGTATGCATCCCCTCAGCTTTCGTGAGTGACTAAAATCGACTGGGCGTACCCTCAATCATTATTTTACACTGACTCCTTAAATCGTCATCATGAAATCAGATCTGAACGAGCTTCTCAATCAGGCCATTTTTTGTTTGATTTGTTTTTCGGATTTTTCTTTGCTATCGCCCAAAGATTTTCTGTGGGGTTCATGTCTGGTCTGTTTCTAGGCCTATCAAGCACATTCGTATTTTTCCCTTAAAAATCAAATTACTTCCTTCGCTTTATGGCAACGAGTCCCATCATGATTAAAAATATATCACTTTGGCCAAACCACTCTTGCACCTGAGCTACCAAACGGGTTCTTAATACTATACTGTTCACGTCTCATAGTTCCTTCTACAATATATATTCGTCCACCTCCGTACCAAGAAAGCGCACTCCAGACCATCGCTGAAGTTGGATGCTTCACTCTCTGCTTCACACAGTGTAGATGGAATTCTTCTCCTCCTTTCCTTCTAACATATTGACTTGGCCCTCCTTCGACCTGAATTCCGATTCGTCAATAAAACAAACCGGAAATAAATAAAATCAATAAGCGTAGCATTAAATGCAATAAGCTGTACAGTTTCAAATACAAATTTCATACTTGTACTGTACTGTGCGGTTACATCAGTCAGATTGGGTAAACATGGAATAATCAATTATATTTACGAATTACAGGAATTGTCATGGACTTGCCTGTTTCCAGTCATCAGATGCCCAATTCCGGAACCTCTTTCCAGCCACAGCAAGGGTAATCCTCGATTTTTATTGAGGTCGTCTTGCTCTCATTCCAGCATAAAACAGCTCTCGCCTCAGAGTCCTGGCTGGTACCAATGATCCATACTCTTCTAATTTTTTACGTAAATCCTAACTAGTAACATTCGATAATTGCTCCACTTCCGTACAATCGATTGTTTGCGTGGGTCGAAGCACGCTCGGTCTTGGTCGAAGGCAAATCCACGATAGTCGATAACACATTCTTTGATATGATCGGTATTTTTAACTATGTGATGTTTGTGTCGTTAATGGAATTGAATTCAAAGCCGGGATAACAGTTCTTCCGAGTGAATCTTAGGTGTCGACGGACTCTGCTCTGCAAATTCTTTGTTCCGCTCCATTCGCTTGTTGTGATTTAACATATATTCTTTGACCACGTGATTGTTGTTGTTTGTTGGCCTTTTAAGGTTATGATATACTTTAATGAAGTGTTCGAGTTATTTTGTTATAACTTAGTGCCTCGCAGTTCACTGTATTCGTTGGACTAATTATACTCGTTCCATTGACTGGGTATACCGCTATTCGCGCAGCCCATTAAATTATAAAGATGAAGAAGAGTAATTACATTCGTTCCACGTGTGTATGTCCTTACCATGTGCATATTATTCGTTCACGAGGTTGGCGTCGTGTTCATTTAATGGTTTAAGACTTTGTGTGCTTTGCCATGCTTTAATGAAGTGTTTGCCTGCCTTGAGTATTTATGTTATAAATTTATGTGACGTTCAGTGATCCAGGTTCCTTTCGATGTTTCAATGGATATAGGGACATTTTCTCGAACATTTTCATACACTATATTCCTATTGTAGATTATCATGAATAAATCCAACAAGATACAGTATTTCCAGACATTTAAAGAATCATATTATGTTGCTTTCCGTGCTTACTAAAATCAAGAAAGGGAGAAAAATTTGCCTTTGCACTGTATTTGGGTGTGATATTAATATTGCACACGGTGGAAGAAATGATTTAGGTGATCGTGTGAAGTGCGGTAAACACCTATGTTACCTTAAATCGAAGGAAGATAACAAGAAAATCAACAACATTTTTGCCAAGTCTGGAAACGTTGACAGTGACGTAATTAGGGCCGAGTTTCTGTTTACTTCCTTCTTTGGTGGAATGCAATGTGCCTTTACGTGCGGCTGATCATGCTGGTGCTTTATTTAAGATGTTTCCCACATCAGAAGTTGCAAAGAAATACAGTTGTGGTCGCACGAAAACGACATGCTTTGTAAATAAAATGGCAAAAATGCATCATCTGAAGTTAAGTGCCTTCAGAATGGACCATTTTCTTTGACAACGGATGGAAGATAGTATACGAATACCAAGTTGAATCCTATTGTTGTTACATTCTCCGATAATCCTCAGGGAAAAGTAGTGAGCATTGTGCTATCTATACCAGCGTTAGAAGGCGACTCAACAGGGCGAAACATAAGTAAGCTGATGTAAACACAGCTGAACTCTCATACCATACCAACTGAAAACTGTGTGGCTTTCTGCTCCGACAATGCTCCTGTTATGATAGAACACAAAAAACGGGGTAAGGGGGAAGGTACACTTTTACAAGTATAATAATCTACAACATTTAACCTTTTATTTCTCTGTAACACTATGTTCTGTTGAAATGAAATTTAACACACTCATAGTACTGTCCTTTTTCTTTAGTATTCCGTTTGGACATTTGTAATTGTACCATGTTAATAAAAATTAATTTTCAAAATTTTGGACTAATTTCTACATTCATTATGCTTTTCCTTGATAATTTCTACAAATTTTCATATTACTGGAATATGATTGTTTTAGAATACTTACAATGCTTGTGTTAACAATGTGAGCTAAGATCCTTAGGTTATCCTTTGAAATAATATTTATTCTCCCTTTTTGATTGGAGTAGTTTATTTTTTGGCATTCTCTTGAAGTATTTTCTCCCCAAAAAATACCAAAAACAAAAGTTAGAGCAATGGTTCTAGTTCATTTGTTAAGAAGCCAAAACTACATATTCTGCCCGTTTAAGCCACGACTAACACATTAGAAACATAAGACACCCTCAGGGGTGCTCAGTAAGGGACTGACATGTTCCACAAAAAGATGGTGTGGATCAAGGAAATGGACAGATATCAGTAAATAATGAACCGTCGAAATACACATTAATGGTGGATGATTTATTACAAAATAATTCCGTCCTTCTAAGAATTATGATTGTGTGAGATGATCACTAAAAGTTTTAATTTTACGTTAACTCTTGCTGTACATCCAAAAATTAAAGCAAATGAGATGGTACATGTTAATGAATTCTTATTAATTCTGACACACATTGTTTTCATAAAAGTCATATTTTATCGAATATTATTTGAATGTTAAATTTGATTTTGTTAGAGAATTATGCTCGTACGCATTTCAAATCATGCCGGAAATTCTGGAACAAGATTTTAAATGGTTAAGTTACATGACTGGTCAAAAAGATGAAATACAAAAAATTAATAATTAAAACATTAATTTCACTTGCTAATTATTTCTCCAATTTAAAGCGACCTTTCAGTGATTATCTCTTCAGTGTAACCTCAGAATACACGTGACTTTACGTGATAAAAGTAAGCAAGAAAAAGGAAAAAAATTAAATTAAATTTTAACCATGTGTCATGATCTTAACACAACGCCTAAACTCAGAACAACGGTGGTAACACACACATCAAAAATTCATAACAAAAATAAGATCACTCAACCTGTGGAAATAACAAAATAAAATGCACGTAATAAGTCTCCCCTTACCCTCATCCACCAAGGAAAGAATTGGAACCGACTACAACTAAGGGTACTATTTTACAAATATACACACACGTCCACACGTTATACGTCCATTTTATGGAAATGGAAGACTCCCGTAAATAATGGCTTGCACATAGAAATAATCCATCAGGTACAAATAGTCTGGGTAATGGTGACTGATAATATCGTCAATATCTACATCGAACTCAGGACGTTACCAAAATTTATCAAAGTCGAGGCATTGAGTAATATTACACAGCCACGATTTTGACATTATTGCGATGACGCTCATGCAGTATGACAAAAGGCTCTAACAATCTCATACGCTCAATTTTATTTTGTAGGAAGACATGTGGTTTACCTCGTGGTTCAATAATATTTTATGAAGACGCTATTGCCTATGGTTCTCTCACGAAAACAACTACTCGCAAATACATCAAAAATGACGATAAATTATTCCTAAATATCCATTCATCGTTGCACACAACATCACAGAAAATAGATTGCATGTGCTTCTGATCATCGAGACGCGAAGATTCGCCCCCAAATAGCACATAAAATCACCATAATCCATGCAACATTTCTCCACGTGGCACAACGTGAGAGGTACAATATCGAAAATAATTCGCCACATCCGTCAAAAATATCACGGGAAAATTCTCATAAATGACTGGAACCTCACGTAAATATAACAATCAGACAATATCGTCCCTTAAAAGTATGAAATCGGATCCAAAAGAAAGCAATCTGTATCGTTAGCGTTGCATTAATATGTCAGATGAGCCTGCTCCCTCATAAAAAACGTGGCAACCACTTTCGGTAAAATATAGGAGAAATAAATTCCGAAGAATAAAAATATCACGCGTACACAATCCTCAATATTATAGTAATTGAATGGAAACGTAAAATTCCTTAAAGGTTAGCTGATGGCTGATATTTAAATCATATACTTGTCCGATGACGTGACTTATTGAAACCCGCGTGGTCGATGATGTTGACATACCGTCATCACGCACTTTAAAATCGAATAGTAGGATAAAATAGAAATTCAACGTCGTATAACACAAGAAAATGACATGGTAAAGATACTAGAAATCTACTCAAACTACTGTTCAATCAATAATTCCTTCAAGAAGAAAGTTAACTACTTATTACAGCTACATAGAACAGATAATACCCAGTATGAATGTAATATCGACTTAACTTGGATGTCTTGTTGACCCTGGTCTCCTTCTAGGCTGGATTCATGGCCTTAGGACGCTGTCGGCATTGGTCCCGTCTTTTAGTACGGCATCCTGATGTGGGCGGTGTCTCCGGGGCACACGAGTTTCTTACTGTAGGTCTTCATTGCCTTGACCGGTATCGAACTGGTACTGCTTGATGTTCACTGAAACTTTCACAAAAATGTTAGTACAAATTCCCCACTCGTGGTTTCACAGTTGACATGTAATGATTCGAACGTTCTTCCCAGACACTATTGACGTCTCTTATGATTGTAGATGGTCTGTTAAACTGCCAAGAAATGACACTGTTCTCCTCGTGGTGCAAGTAACAGCTGTCCAGGTCTATAAAAGACCTCCCTGCGTAGTGAGCTTCCGAGAAACACGCGTAGCCAGCAGATAAGCAAGAGTAAGAAAATCCTAGTTCGGTTCGCCACCTATATTCTGAGCTCTGACGTCATACCTCGTGATTCGATTGACGTCCTGAATTCCTCGACGTTGTAATTAACATGTCCCCTAATATCTTGTTAACCTATTTAATCCAATTGTTCCCAAATCGGAACATGATTTCTTATTCTTGTCAGGAAACAATAAGCTAAGTTAAGGCTGTTCTATTGTTACTCGCGCCTAGTGTTGAATTCCGCTTGAGAGTTCCAACTCTGTTCCAGGTTTTATACAGTACCGACATCAGTCATTTTGTTGTTGTATATTCATGCTGCAGCCGAATATCTTCAGACTTCGTTCTTACTTACGTTTGAAGTAAGTTATAATATTTGTTTAAAAAATCAGTGACAAATATGTTTATTTATCTCTGGAGTTTACAATGTACCAAAGTAAATATTAAGAACACGATACATGGGGGGATGGTAAAGGATTCATTTTTGTTGTTCCCAAATGGGAACAATGGGACCTTGCATATAGTGTATTTCCTGTATGACACAGTAACATTTCCACTGACAACCTAAACATTTATCAAATTTGAATATCTGTATTAGTAAGATTAGTGAGAAATTCAAACGCATTATCAATGCTCATTTTCTCCGGATTTAATCAGTAAAACTTCTATGACTTTTTCGTACATATAACTGGTTCGATGTAACATCCGCTTCACTTCACGTTTTTCATATAAGTTCGTTTCTCTCTTATTTCAGATGTCTTTCAAGAAATTCCTGAAACTTGAAGAGATTTTAGAAGAATTAGAAAATGACAATCTACAGGGTGAAGTAGATATTGTTATAATGCCCCCTGAAGGAAGAGATGGGAACTTGACAGATGATGAAGCTGGTGACGATGACGTAACATGCACCGATGAGCAAGATCTGCCTGCAGAAGTGTGTGGAGAGGTGGAACTACACCATGCTACTGAAGATGATACTGATAATGGCGGTGAATCGCATTCTAAGAGGGCTAGGTCTGAAAAAGATCCACGCATTTCCAATAAAACGGCAAGTAGTAAAGGCAAGAGGGAGAGAATTACACCGCAATGGAAGAAGTCGGAAAAATATATAGCCAATCTACAAGAAACTCCTATTGACAGTTTGGAACAAAGTCATCCTCACCTTGTAGGACTGAAGCCGTTTTCCCTATTCCGTTATTTTTTCAATAATCGTATTTTGGACATGTTTGTAAGGGAAATTAAAAGATACTCATATAATATATGACTAATTTTTACTGTGATAAACAGATGTGCAAAAACATTTTGGAATCATATTTATGTCCGGATATCATTCTTTATCACGAGAAAAATTGTATTGGTCAAAGGCAGAAGATGTTTCTGTTCCATTTGTTTCAAGGCAAATGAGTCGTAACAAATTTCAGGCGATGGAAAGAAACATTCATGTTGCCAACAATGAAGACCTGACACCTGAAGACAAAATGGTAAAAGTGAGACCTCTCATTCAGGCAGTGAATGAATCTTTAAAACAGTTCGGGATTTTTGAAAGAGAATTGAGTGTGGATGAACAAAAGGTACCTTACTATGGGCGCCATAGTTGCAAAATCTTCCTGCGTGGTAAACCGATCAGATTCGGATTCAAACTTGGGATGTTATGTTCATCTCCTGGATATCCATTCAATATTGATCCATATTGTGGTAGAGACATCAATAATCAGAAATCTGGTATTCCTTTGGGTACTAAAGTGGTGAAAAATATGTTGAGCTGTGTACTCAACCCGTTATGTCATATTGTGTTCATGGATAACTTTTTCACGTCATATGATCTCTTGGCTGAATTACGTCTTCTTGGATTCAGGGCTACGGGAACAGTGCGCGAGGTGAGACTCAAGAACTGCCCTCTCCAGAATATTACCTCAACAGACAAGTCCATTCGAGGAACATACGACTTTAGAACTGATGGAAGGGTCCTCGCAGCAAAGTGGAAAGACAATAAAGTTGTTTGTGTTGCAACAAATTTTGATAAAGTGCATCCTACCCAGCAGGTGAAACGGTATAACCAAAGTCAGAAAAAGCATATGCAAGTTACCCAGCCTCTTTTAATAAAACCTTACAACAAGTACATGGGTGGAGTGGATTTACTTGACCGTTTTACTTCGCAGTATAGGCCGGTAATATCGTCAAAAAATGGTACTGGCCTATACTCATGAATTGCATCAGTATGTTGAGAATTGCTGCTTGGCGGATCCACACACTGCTCTCTCCAGAGTCAAAGCTGGGCCACCTTGTTTTCACCAGAATGCTAGTCAGTGGTATGTTTACATCCACTCCACCATCTCCTAGAACTGGACCTTCAGGACCACTTTCTTTTGTACAGAGAACCGGTGGAGCACACCATCTCGTACCAGCTTGTAGTGCACAGATTCCAGTCCTGTTGCACCTTCACTGCTCACCATTGTTCCACAGTGCAAGATAAGAAGACTGGACTCAATAGAGCTATTGTGTGGGACCATTGTTCCCAAATGGGAACATCCATTTTTGAAGATATTAGTATATGTAATTTTCTTTTAAATGTGTTTTGCAGTCTAAAATGATGTCAATAAATAAATAAATAAAGATAAACTGTGAAAACAAATTTTTAATGGGGTTGGGGCCAAAAGGGTTAATTAATTAGTTAATTAATTCCACAATTAATTTAATTTCCAAATATTATTATTTATGCCTTCCTGAAATGTGATATCAAAGCTTGTTGGAGAATGTTTATTAACACGTCGAATCTGAAGTTGTGATATTACGAAATATTTTGAATGTAGTACTTCTCGTGGATACAGAGTTCAGCAGTATTAACATTTTTCCCGTCTTCTCTTGCGGTGACAACATTGTCTTTCACGCCACAACAGGTTATACAAAAAGAAAAAAGAAGTCATCCCTTTAGGTTCCGCCGCCGACACTCTGTGCGGAACACATGGCGTACAGTCCGGTCACATAAAATTCACTGCCAATTACAATAGACCTAAAATGTCACAATACGCATACAAATTTTCATCAGGATAACTCAAAAATGTTTTAGTTATGAAGGAAAACAAAAGTAAATTTAAAGTTTCTGAGAACGATGTTCAAACTTACCAATGAGAGGAAAAGGCATCCTAACTCTCCTGCTGCATGAAGTGCTTAAGTGCCACCTTTCAAAGATGGCTGTGTTATGCCTCGTCCGTGGGAAGACATTTTGGGATACCCGGAGCGTGTTACAAATGGAGTGGAATACTCCTGGTTAAGTATGGGGCGACCAAGGCTACGCCTTTGTGTCTTTTTTCTTATATATCTGTGAGCTCCAACCTAAAGTTTGATTTATTTGTGTAAATAGAAAGTATTGTGAGTGCCGACCGTTACAAAATGTAAGTACTGGAAAATCATAATTATTACGGCAGATATTTTAAGACCGCGGATGATTAGAAGTAAGAAATCTTACCGTGAATTTGGCCTATAATTTTATTGATCCTATCGACAACATTTCTTTATATAATTGAACTGTGTTCTTTTTGGCAACGTCGGTTGTGAACTTTGGTAAACAAAATGTTCTTGTATTGGTTATGTACTAAATTTCTAAATGTAAATATAATTAAATTATGTTGGAATTTGAAATCGCTAGTGAAGCGTCTATGAGGTTGTGTTTTGTGTGAGTTGTTTAAATTTATTGTCTTATCGTTCGTGCTTGATTGTCATTGATTCATACTTCGTGATTATTATTTTTTTAATTTTGATGTGTGTTTTCCTTCCTAATTTTCTTGCTTGTTTGAATTTGCCTTCTAACTGTGTTGCTATTGCGTTTGATGCCTGACGATTTGTATTGGATCGTTTTTTGCGTTGTTCTCGAATTTAATCGAAACACCTACGTATGCATCTGGCATTATCCAAAGCCCCCTCCATTCAAAATTATCTAAGCTTTTGGCGAACTGTTTAAAAGTTAAAAGTAATTTCCTTAAAAACTGTAATTATAATTATTCTTACTATGCTTTTAATAACATTGAGTCTGCAAAAAATTTAAATTTGCTGGTCGACATTTAAGCTAATATATGCCGTTCTGTTGACGTTTTCTTGTCGCATACTATCCATTGTTTGGGGCCTTTGCCTTCGTTTATTATTACATAATGTGTCATATTATCTTATCTCACGGACTCATTTTTAATTTTGGTGGCTTTGACGACTTTTACGGGATGATGGCTTGGCGTCGGTAACGACTAGCTTCTGTTGTTTGCTTCCGTGTTCTGTTGTTAAGTGTGGAACGTTTATTTTATTTTTCCCTTGTAATGCTTGACTTGGTTGGGAAAGCTTTCTGCTATATATTTATTGTCATTTAATATTCTTTCATTTAATTGTTTAATATTTATTCGCGGTTGGAGCCACAGTCGATTTTAGTATGTGTGTCCTTGTGTTTTACTTGTAATTACTAATCTGGGAAGTGTAGCAAATATCAATTCTAAACAGTGTTAGTTGTTGCGGGCCCTCATACTAATTATCAAGTATTTATGGTTCAAGTATTTATACATGATATTGGTTGCAACCTATTTTCTAAAATATTCTAGCTCTTCAATATTTTAATTAAACATTGTTTACCAGATTATTTAAGGATAAAAGATTTTAAGCCCTCCAAATATTTAATTCCTTAAAGAAGCCTATGCTGGTATCAGCTTCATTTATGTCTACTTAAAATCCATTATGAAGTATTATTTCACAATTTAATTTTCTTTGCGTTATTGTTTTTCTAAAATATATTTAATTGTACATATATATACTATATAATGAAATTTAAAGCTTAATTGAACTTTAATCTCGCTTCTTATTTAGTAGTTAGTAATATTGACCTGGCAAACTTTCAAGCATTAATTTTAAGATCCAGTCCTTTTATCCTTTATGTTTTGGCCCTTCACGCGTTTTATTTTGTGCTACTGCCCTCATGGTGAGTAATTATGATTTGTTTTCATTTTGCTATGTATGTATTTTCATTGCTAGGCCTCTTCTTCTTAATGGGGTTGCAAAAACAACAAAAATTGTCATGCAGGCAGATGATGTTGACTACCCCTCTCTGCCTCTTTATTTTGCGAATATAACATCAACTTTATGACGCAAACACAACAGTCGCCGTGACAGAATGAATAACCACGGATTCCAACACTGATCTCTCTCTGTTCAGGATTAGAATAAAAATCTCTAATACATGCATCACATGGATTTCGAACCCTGATCTCTCTGAATACTGCAAGAATAAAAACTACCACACTCCTTATTTCATGTGCTGTATACACATGAATCAATATAACATTAATTTTATGACACAAACATATAACCACTATAAAAAGTCTCTATTACCCTGATGTATTCCTACACTGGTCTCTCTCTTGAATGCCAGATTAAGAAAATGAAAATCTCTATCACATGCAACAAAAATTCTGCATTATGGATTTAGATACGAACTCTGCTCTCTCTCTGATATTCTTACCGTAACCGTTGCTATACAACGTACTGTATTCTAAATTGATTAATTACTATACAATACATTTGGTGTATTAATATGCAACGTACTGTATTCTGAGTTCATTATTTACTACAAATTACACTTTGTGCATTTACTATACAACGTATTCTATTCGGTATTCATTATTTACTATAGAATATACTTGGTTTATATACTATACAACGTAATGTATTCTGAGATTACTGATTACTATAACTTACAATTGGTGTATTTTCTATACAACGTACTGTATTCGGTATTCATTATTTACTATACAATACTCTTGGTGTATTTACTATACAACGTATTGTATTCTGAGCTCACTATTTACTACACAATTGGTGCATTTCCTATACAACGTACTGTAGTCTATGTTCATTATTTACTATACAATATACTTGGTTTATATTCTATACAACGTACTGTATTCTGATATCATTGTTATCTATACAATACATTTAGGGCATTTACTATACAACGTACTGTATTCTGCGATCACTATTTACTATACAATACACTTAGTGCATTTACTATACAACGTACTCTATTCAGTATTCATTATTTACTATCGAATATACTTGTTTTATATACTGTACAACGTACTGTATTCTGAGATCACTATTTACTATACAATACACTTGGTGCATTTACTATACAACGTACTGCATTCTATGTTCATTATTTACTATACAATATGCTTGGTTTATTTACTATACAACGTACTGTATTCTGAGATTATTATTTACTGTAGAGAACTCAATTTGTTGGGTTCAAACCCGGTCCAGTCCGGTCAGCCTCGTCTCGGTACATTTACTGCCACGTAAACGAACACCTTCGGGACAAAATTTCGGCGGTTCAGCGGCTTCGAAGACCGTGAATGTTCAGTGAAGGGTCTTGACCTACGAATTAATTTATTTTCGTTTAGTTTAGTTCTGCTGTCGTCTGTGTGATCCCTCACGAGCCCTCACTGCACAGCACATAGCCTATCAACAGGCTTAATAGCAAAACAAGAGGTAATCGTAAGGAAACTAATTTTAATGGTTCCCCGCTAAATGGTGTTTTAGAAAATAACAGAACTGTCAACTAACATCAAGGGAGTCCTCATCCACATGTCATCTTAAATATGTCTGTCTATATCGGTCCTTCAATCCTGAGGATCGTGATCTCTGAAGATATTTCTTTGTATCCGTCTCCATCCTCCACGGTCTTCTGCTGTATCGGTAGATTGTATGAACGATGTCTTTGTTGCATGTTTTATGCCATCTGTCCAGCGTATAGGTGCTCGCCCACGCTCCCTCTTTCCAGGCACGTTTCCCAAGATTATGTGCTTTTCAAGGCTTCCTTCTCCACGACGCATAATATGACCAAAGATTTGGAGAATCCTCTGTTGACATTTTGCCGATAACCTGGTATTGATGTTCAGCTTCCTGAGGATGTAGTCGTAGATTGGAAATGCTGTCCAAGGAATGCGAAGCATTCTTCTCCAGCACCACTTCTCGAAAGACTTGACCTTATTCAAATGTGAAGCTCGTAAGGTCCACGTTTCAGCACAATAGGGGAAGACAGAGAGTACCAGTGTCTGTACGAGTCTCATCTTCAGCTTTACAGAAATGTAGGGATCGTTCCAAATATGAGATAACTGGCAATCCTTCTCCTGATCTCTATTTCACAGCTGCTATTGCTAGTTATAATGACACCCAGGTAAAACATTTCAGAAACCATTTTCATTTCGCTGAAGGCACTGAGTTGGTTCAGCTTGCCAGGCCTACAAACTACCAAATTTTTTCTCTTTTGCGTGTTGATATGCAAACTCAAACTGATGCTCTCAGTTTTGACCCGGTCTGAAAGCTCTGTCATTTCTGCCTCATCCATGGCAATCAATAGAGTGTCATCTGCATATCGGAGATTCGATACCTTTTTGCCACCAATAGGAAAATATACAGCCGTGGCGAACGCCCCTTTTTGTCTTGAAGATTTCAGATATCTTGCCATTTATCCTGACAACTGCTGTGTTAAGTATAATTGGGAAATAATTATTTCCCACACCTTACATGTCACTGACATCTAATTACCCACATTATGTTAACAACCCATACTTTGCACATTACAAGTCTCAATGCTTTTGGTATTGTTCCCTTTTGCAAACTGTAATCAGTACTTCAGATACCGAACTATATCCCGAACCTTTACCTTCTTTGTGTATTCCCTGGTTCCTTATCAATTTCAGCTTTAGTTCTTAGTATCTCTCATGTAAGGATCTTTATTATTATACGCTAATTTCCGTCCTTCTCTAGTATTAGTCACCATCTGTACCAGGACACTACCCTTGATCATTCCTGATCGCTAGAATATACTTCCAGGAACTTATTTCTCCCCTAATGTGTCAGTAAATACTTCAACACTTTCACTAACATTCTCATGACTTGCAAGTAACCAACCCATTATGCTTTCCTTAGATGACATTTTTTCGTAATTTAATTTTTCCTAGAAAAATTCAGCAGTCTGTCCTTTCTTCACTCTAATTGATAAATAGATTTTCTGACCTGCACCTCTTTCCTAAACTGCTTCATTATCTGTTATATTATAGTGGGCCATACCAACTCTTCCTTTTCACCATGAAAGGCACATACCTGTTTTTAAACATCTCGAGAATCGCTTTAAATCTATCTCATAGGCCGTTTACATGTTCATTTACCTTTTTCCACTGATCACAATTGCTTCATAAATACTTCATCGTGCCTCTCTTCTCTACCGTTCGATACTGCTTAGTAGTCTGGTCGGAGGACGACTCCAAATACAGAAGGCGCAGAATTTCCCCTCGCCGAAGACTGGGATAGGCAATATGCATTTCATCCAACTGGTCGACTGAACTACTCTAGTGTTATGTACTGACCGGCTGTCCTCTCCTCCTCTCTCCCTCCACACCACTTATCAGCTCGGACGTACAGTCCACTATCCGTAACCTCGGCACTTGGTGGGGCAGAGTGGTTAGCTCTACGCCCGGCCGCCTTTACTCCAAGGAATTAACCGGGTATAGACTGGGCGACCCTCAGGGCAATGAGCACTTCCGGAGAAGGAAATCTATTTTCTGAAATTTGTCGACTTCCTGACGAGGAATCGAACCGACGTTCTTCCGTGTGATCCGACCACACCCTGCCCCTATTGTTGAGCTGCTCACCAGTTAACATATTACCTATTTAATTTGTTTCTCGACTATTGAGAGGACTGTTAATGTAATAGTACTTAATACTCTCCAGCCGAAATGTGTACTGTATTGCTTTTAATGACTAAGAATATGGAACATGTGCTACCTCCAAACTAAGGAAGATATGTCCGTCCCTCTACGAAAGAGGAATCTAGTTCGTTTTTCCCTGCTGAAATTGGCGTACATCAAGATTCAGCCATGGTCCCAACTCCAGTCTTCAGAGCAGCTGGTGTCAGAACTGCCATGAACAGGTTTCATCGGGATAATGGCATAGGAAATGACTAGGAGCGACAGGAAGCGACAGTGGTCATAATGTTTTAATATTTATCAGTCTTACTAATAAACGGTGTATAATTTTTATACAAGGTTTATACACCGTTGATACGCGATTTGTTACTAATAAACCGTGTATAAGCTTCCTGTGTATACGTCTGTTATAGTTATTCGCTGAATTACTTATACAGACCAGGACCGAGTGACGAGAAGGAAACGAGTGATCAGTTTATTTTAGTGGCCTTTACTCTCTGCAGTAATATAATCGTGGTGAAACATTCGACTTATCCACTGAGCAAACATTGAAAGAACGGAAAATAACGTTGATGATCTCCAAGATATTTTGAAGATATAGTAGAAGACAGAACATTTTGTGGTTATGGAGGCTGGAAATGTTCGTAAAATAAAACACTGTAGGAGGTGGAGTGAAACAAGATGACGGAAGTTTTAACATTAAATGTAGATTTACGAAGGCGCATGCTCCATTTCTCCTTAACACAGCCAGAACTGACTTAATGAAAGATCCTAGAGGTGGCTTCATATCTTGCTAAGTTCAAGTTCTCACAGCACTTTGGACATGAGCGAAGAAAGGGGTTAGTAATAACTATCAGTGACAATTATTTCTATGGAATGTTTCTTCTTATTTTGAAGATCCATTGTGCAGGCTTCTGCCCCACGCAAAAGCACGCACTCGCAAATTACACAAACACTTCACAGCCACAATCCACTTGTCCTCAAGTGTTCATTTATCACTGATTTTTATTTCATCAGTATTGTACTGCTAATAAAATGAACACCGGAGTGCATACGACTGTCTGGAGATTTAAATGCACACTGAATGTGAGATCCCTACTGGCACATCACCAGCCAGCAGTGTCACGCGTGAAACCTAAACAAACTAGACCTTCTTCCTATCACAAATTAAGAACTAAGCGAGATAATAACTTGAGGTTTGTTTTAAAAGTAACTTCCGTATCCGGAGACCATTTGCCTTGCTTTCCCCCTCCCCTCAATGTAGAGTTAATAGTAAAGACATTGGCCAGCGACTGACGTTTTCGTGCTTGCGCACACTAATTTCTGAACATGACTGTAAGGAATGACACGTACTGATATTTTATCATTCAAATTTAAAATCAAATTTATCTACGTTGAGCCGAACTGTTTCTTTACCACCTGTGAAATAATTGAAAACTTAATGAAGATGAAATGGGAGTTATGACATAATAGGTTCCATGCTATGAATTTTTTTTATCTGAAGTAACATTCCATTATATTAATATTTTCACAATCGATTACTTTTTAACATTATTCTTGTTAACGGCATTAGATGTGGCTTGAAATACTGTACATAACTGGATATTTACCTATGTCAACCGATAACATTCAGATTTATATACAGATCGGCCTAACCAGAAAAAGTGGCCATGAACGTGAAGAAATACGTCAGTGAACTGTAAGAAGAGATTCCTACGGCTTCTAACGAGTGTATACGTGCAGTATAGTAATACAATGGGTATACCACCGTTATTAGTGAGAAAAATAGGCAACGGTTATACGAGGTGTATTCAAGTGTTAAACAAGTTTATTAGTAAGACTATGTGTCTAGAGCTGAACATAACAACTTGTGTGTGTATTACATTGGTAAGGAAATTATCTAAAGTGCTATATAAGAATGACAGGAATAAATCTTCTTTTCCTTAGGTAGTACCTTATATTGCATAGCGCAATATTATAGTCTGCTCAAACAAGTGATGTGAAACACTTTGTCTGGTATACGCTGTGCTAACAGCATTATTGCTGCCTTAAATACGTATGTCACCAAAGCATACATCCCTTGAATTTGAACTTCTGGACTCTTCCTGGCTGTTAACAACAATAGGCAAAAACAGGCTGCATGTTTACTTCAGCGACCGCACGGATACAATGCTCCACAACAAGTTACGAGGAGCTCGCATTAACACTCACAGTTTATGGGTCGAAAGTAGGTTTATTTCACAAATAATACATTAAATATTAACAGAAGATTCACCAATTTCTATGTGGTTAGCAGCAAACGTAAATTGTTCTAGTGTCACAATTTAATAACTTAAAAAAGTAAAACATTCTGAAGTGGAGGCTTCTTCGAGTGACGCTGACATGATTACTGCTGAAAACGACAAATGATCTGCAGGTGATGAATTACGTACAAATCCTTCTAGCATTTGAGTTGAAATAGCTAACGTGCCCACCATCTGAAATAATATTTAAAATTTTCAATTAGCACTAAGCGGTTAGTTAGTGATGAGCAGAATTAATAAAGTTAGTCAGGTGTCATGTTTGAAGATCCAGTATTAAATCTATACTAATATTATAAAGAATATTGTTTGTAACGGATAGAGTCAAAAACTACTTACCGATTTTAAAAATTACTTCACCTTACCAGTGAGTAACCACGGACTGTATTTTATTTTCAAAACAATTCGATGGTAATGCAGCGTATTCATGAAGAGGAGAGTCATTAACTAACGTTTCAACAGTGAGGTTTAAAGTTTCAAATTAATTAGCAGTTCAAATGTTTCACAAAAATGTGTATTTGCCTATAGAGCACTTTAGTTTTATATTGGAATCTTATGCTTGTGAATACCTGAAGTATGACAGATAGACGAAGTTTGGCACTTTGGTAAGTCATCTCACAAGTTGCCGTTGTTTGAGTCATCAGTCCATAGAGTGGCTTGATGCAGCTCTCCATTCCACCCTATCATTTGATAACCTTTTCACTTCTACGTAACTACTGCATCATACTTCTGCACTAATCTGATTGCCATATTCATACCTTGGTCGACCCCTACCGTTCTTACCACTACACTTGTTTCCAAAACCAACTGAACAAGTCCTCCGTGTCTTAAGATGTGTCCTACTATTGTATCACTTCTTCTCGTCAAATTTAGCCAAATCGATCTCCGCTCACCAATTCGATTCAGTATCCCTTCATTCGTGATTGGATCTATCCATCGCACCTTCAGCATTCTTCGGTAACACCACATTTCAAAAGCTTCTATTCTCTTTCTTTCTGAGCTGGTTATAGTCCATGTTTTACTTCCATACAATGCCACGCTCAAGATGAAAGTCTTCAGAAACGTCTTTCTATTTCTTGTATCAATGTTTGAAGTGAGCATATACCTTTTCTTAAGAAAGCTCTTCCTTGATTGTTCTAGTCCGCATTTTATTTCCTCTTTCTGCCATCGTTAGTTATTTTACAACCCAAGTAACAATATTCATCTACTTCCTTTAAGACTTCATTTTATAATATAATATTTCCTGCATCACCTGCCTTCATTCGATTGCACTCCATTACTTTGGTTTTGGACTTAATTATTTTCATCGTGTACTCCTTACCCAGGACTTCGTCCATACCATTCAGCAGCTTCTGGAGATCTTCTGCAGTCTCTGATAAAATAACAACATCATCGGCAAATCTCAAGGTCTTGATTTCCTCTCCTTGGATTGTGATTTTCTCTCCAAATCCCTCGTTGATTTCCTTTACTGCCTGTTCTTTGTAAACATTAAAAAGGAGGGGGGACAACCTGCAGCTTTGCCTCACTCTTATGACTGGAGACTGATTTTTATACAGATGTTAGATAATTCTTCGTTCTCGGTATCTGATCCCAATCACTTTCAGAATGTTAAATAGCTTGGTCCAATCAACATTACTGAATGCCTTTTCTAGATCTACGAACGCTATGTACGTGGGCTTCTCCTTCTTAATTCGATCCTCTAGGATCAGCCGTAAAGTCAGGATTGCTTCACGTGTTCCTACATTTCTTCTGAAGCCAAATTGATCTTCTCCTAACTCAGCTTCAACTTGTCTTTCCATTCTTCTGTGAATAATACGTGTTAAAATTTTGCAAGCATGAAATACTTAACTAATGATGCGGTAGTTTTCACACTTGTCAGCACCGGCTTTCTTGGGAATAGGTATAACGACATTCTACCGAAAATCGGATGGCGGTTCTCCTGTCTCATACATCGTACCCACTAAATGGAATAACCTTGCCATGCTGGTTTCTCCTAAGGTAGTCAGTAATTCAGAGGGAATGTCATCAATTCCAGGAGCCTTGTTCCTAGTTAGGACTCACAGCTCTGTCAAATTCTGACCTCAAAATTGGGTACACCATTTCATCAGCATCAACAGCCTCTTCTTGTTCCCGAACCAAATAATCTACATCTTTACCTTGATACAACTGTTGGATATGTTCTTGCCATCTTTCTGCTTCGTCTTCTTTTCTTAGAAGTGGCTTTCCATCTGAGCTCTTAATATTCATACACCTAGATTTCCTTTCTATAAAGATTTCCTTGATTTTCCTGTATGCAGCACCTACCTTTCCTAGGACCATACAACCTTCGACATCCTTGCACTTCTCCTTCAGCCATTTCTTCCTTAGCTACCTTGCACTTTCTATCCACTTCATTCTTTAATCGCTTGTATTCTTTTCTGCCTTCTTCACTTCTAGCATTTTCGTATATTCGTCGTTCATCAATCAGGTCTAGGATCTCCTGAGTTATCCATTGATTCTTAGTTGATCTTTTCTCCCTTCCAAACATTTCTTCAGCAGCCCTACTGACTTCTTTTTTCATGACTATCCACTCTTCCTCTATTGTGTTTCCTTCAGCCTTTTCATTTAATCATTTTGCAAAATGTTCCTTGAAACAATCTCTCACACTCTTTTCTTTCAACATGTCTAGATCCCATCCCCTTTCATTCCTTCCTTTCTTCAATTTCTTCAACTTCAGATGGCATTTAATGACCAACAAGTTGTGGTCGGAGTCCACTTCTGCTCCTAGGAAAGTGTTGCAACCCAACACCTGGTTTCTGAATCTCTGCCTAATCATAATGAAGTCTATTTGACACCTTCCAGTGTCTCCAGGTCTCGTCCACGTATACAGCTGTCGTTTGTGGTGTTTGAACCAAGTATTGGCAAGGACTAAATTGTGATCAGTGCAGAATTCACCCAGCCGACTTCGTCTTTCGTTCCTTTGTCCCAATCCGAATTCTCCTACTATATTACTTTATCTTCCTTTGCATACCACTATATTCCAGTCTCCCATCACAATTAGATTCTCGTCACCTTTTACATATTGTATTAAATCTTCTATCTCTTTATGTATTCTTTCAATTTCCTCATCATCAGCTGAACTAGTAGGTATATAGGCCTACACTGACGTGGTGTGCATTGGTTTGGTGTCTATCTTGACGACAATAATTCTTTCGCTATGCTGGTCGTAGTAGCTTACCCGCTACCCTATTTTCATATTCATTATTAAACCAACTCCTGCATTTCCCTGTTTGATTTTGTGTTGATAATTCGGTAGCTGCCTGACCAAAAATTCTGTTCTTTCTGCCAACGTACTTCACTTATCTTATAAATAAAGTTGTTCGTGTCTGTTTGTCTGTTAGTTTGTTTGTTTGTTCCACCATCACGTCGAAACGGCTGGATAGATCTCAACCAAACTTCATATTTTGAGTATACTCACCCTGGGGAAGGTATCGATATGCATATCATTTTAAAATCTTTGAAAAGACGGGAGTTTTATAGAAAAACAACAACGGTTTTCCTCCATTTTCTCTTATACTATTGATTTCCTGTAAACTCTGTGGACCGTATGTGAAAGGTCTCTTCATTATAAACAACTTTCGTTATGTTCATAATTTACCTTACTCTTCAAATGACGGAGAAATTTACTATTTTCTGCCGATACCATGCTCTGCATTTAGTGACCGACAGACCGATAACGAATATATGGGTTACCATGGCAACGTCTCTCACTGCTTGTCAGCAAGGAAGTAACGTATTGCCATTTTCCTCATCATTCCTTTAAATTCGTGGTTGTTCCTTGGGTAGGAAGCAAGAGAGTCGTCAATCGGCCATTCTGCGGGATATTGGCGGAATATCATTGGAGGTTATAACCGTCCTCGAATAGCTTAAGTAATAACACAAATATTCATCTTCTTATCTGATTACCTAAGAATCCCTGCGCCTAAATTTCTCTCCGATTACCGCTTTCTGATATCCATAACTCACACCGGCATAATTTATTGACGAGCATTTGATTTTCCAATACATTCACTTGGTATTTACATATTTGTCGTCATCCGGATGTCCTCAGTTATAATCCATTTTCTATTAATTTCAACTCACTAAACTGTGTTATTTTCTTCCTTAATTACCGCGTATATATGCGAGTGCTAATCCCGAATGCTGGACACTCTTTCCTTTGAGGAAATATTCTAAGCTATGCAAATGTATAACTTTTGGCCCAGGAAAATTCCGAAATATGGATGCAATTTTAACGGCGGTGCAGACCTTCGTTTCGGGGTAATTTGTGGCTAATAAGTAAGTCGTATCAAAAGTCACAAAGCAAATAGCGTTTCATTTTGGAGAGATCTACAACTCTTGTCCTATGACTTTTCGTCGTATTTCTATCCCTAAAACGTTAAATACAGTTGTATTTCTCGATTTCAAGTTGATTTTGTACTTTTACACGTATATGTTATCATTTGGCACACTTATAGGAAAGGTAGAATCATGACATTCGGCATGCACATTGACATGACCATTGGCAATGTTATAGCCAAATTTTTTATTCTAGCTGTCATATGAGAATCAAAAATATAAAGTAGCATCCAAAAAGTGTACAAAATTTCACCCCATTCAATGACTCTAACTCAATCTAACCCATGAATATAGGAGATGCGAGAAGATGTCATAGGACCAACCATGGAGATCACTGAAAGGGGCGTCTGATGGTGAAGTCCGTTTGTAGATACGTCGTACAGTTACAAAGCAGTAACTATAGAATTAAAGGTCTGCACTTCTAGAGTGTGTCTGTACATTGACAATTTAGGCGAAATTTTCGTACAGTTCTCCGTTTCAGGTGTCATAATGACCATCTGCATACATTCAGTTCTGGTATCTGTCTGTTTGTTTGTTTGTCTGTTTGTCTATAACTTGGAAACTACTGGATATATTTCCACCAAACTTGATATTTAGAATCCATCTGTCTTTTGGTAGGTTTTAGGGCAAATATTGTTTCTAAATCCCTGAACTGACTGGGGGATTATACGAAACCGAAACCGTCATTTTGCATTCCCACAAAATATAGACAACTAAACTTAATGTAAATTTACCTGCCTTAATGGAAATTCATTTCTAAGCCTTTTTCCTCATGTGCATCATTTCAATACGAGGATTAATAAGGGATATATCAATAACGGACCGTTTTCCGGTACAAGTCCCACCGCACTTAACTCAAGAGCGGGTGCGTGTCAAGCGTATTTTTTACAACTTGAAAACTACTGAAGATATTTGAGTCAAACTTTACATTAACATCCACCTGTCAAACGCTATGTGTTAATCGTCAATAACATTTCATGTTCCCGGAATGGACTGGCGGTTTATAGGTGAACCGAAATGGTGATTTTACTCTTACACAATATATACAGTACAAGACCAAAACGTGATGGAATTCCATCTCTAAAACATTTTTCATGTGCATTTTTTCGACAGGAGGGTTAATAAGGGAGATATCATAAACGGTCCGATTTTCCTTTTAAGTCCAGCGGATATAGCCCGAAATGTGTTGTACGTGGAGCAGGTTCCTTATCTATCTATGTAAATAAAATCGTAACGACTGTGTGCCTGTACATTGACTATTCTGGCGAAATTTTCGTACAGCTACACGTTTAAGGGGTAATAATGACCATCTGCCTATTTTTTGGTTTAGTTTCTTGAAAGTCCTAATTTGTACACTCCTCACCGGAAACCCAGATTGCGGCATAATCTGCCAGTCGAAGAAGGATATTGAAATTTGGCAAAATTATACGTTTTAGCCTGTAACGGACGGAAAACTTCCAAGATCTTTAATTTTCCCTTTCTATCCCGAAGAATATCGAAATATGGAGGCAATTTTAATGATGGTGCAGACCTTCGGGAAGTATTATCACATAACGGATGGCACAATCCCCGTTCAATTTGGAGTGATCTACAACCTTGGTCTTACGACATTTTGTCGTATTTATATCCATTTTACGTTTGATTTTCTCTATTTCTCGATGTTAAGTAAATTTGTACTTTTCACATACATAATTCATACCTTCCATCACTTAGAGGAAAGATAGAATCATCATACTCTACACGAAAATTGGTCCATCCAGTAGCCATATGTGAGCCAAATGCTGTGTATGTAGCTGTCACTTAATTATCCGAAAAGCAATGCAATGTGAGATAATCTTACACAAATTTTATCTTATTCCAAGTTTCTAACTCAATCTGACCCATGAATAGATGAGATATCATAAGACCAGCAAATTAGACCGCTAAATCCGGCGTCTTATGGTACAATCCTTTCTCGATATGATGTACCGTTTAGCACCAGTTAATCTGTAAATGAAGGTCTGCAATATTGTAAACAAGCACATACTTTCGTATGTCGAACTATATAATATTCACTGATGTCGATTTTGTAGCGATCGAGAAAGGGTGTGTCTGCTATTGTAATCAGTACTCCGCACACCGACTTTGGCTGGCAGTAGGAATGGACTGGCATTAGGCATACTGGCCTGCTATTTTGATGGAAACTCGCCAACTTGGTGTGACTGGCAGTAAGCTGGCTGGCAGTTGGAAAAGGGGCCTATCATTATAATGATAACTGCACAACTCAATTTGGACTGGTTGTAGGGAAGTTTCCTGCCATTATAATAAAAACTCCTCAATTAGTAATATGTCTGGAAGTAGGAAAGGGGGCTGCCATTGTAACGGAAACTCCCCAAATCGATTGTGATCGCGCAGTAGGCAATGGGGCCTGCAGTTATAATGTAAACTTCCCAACTCGATTGTGAATGGCAGTAAGCAAATGAGCCTGTCGTTATCATCACAAATCCGTAACAAGCACTTTACACTGGAAAGAACGTATGGGGACCTCTCCATGCTGTTTCTCGAATAACGCTAAGAGACATGCTATTTTAGAACAATCTTATTTACTGCATTTACAGTATTTACTTCAATATTCGTATACAATGCAGAATACCGTAGCGAAGCACGGGTACATTTGCTAGTATCAACTACATCTAACTTTAGTCCATCCTTCTCCCTCTCAGATTCTCTAACCTATCACAACGATTCAAACTTCTAACGTTCCACGCTCCGACTTGCAGAATGTCAGTATCCATCTTCCTGATGATCTCCCCCTCCCGTGTAGTCCCCACCCGGAGATCCGAATGGGGGACTAGTTTACCTCCGAAATATTTTACCATGGAGGAAGCCATCATCAGTGCATCATTCATACATAGAGAGATGCATGTTCTCGGGAGTTAGTTATGGCTGTAGTTTCCCGTTGCTTTCAGCCGTGTAGCAGTATTAACACAGTTAATCCATGTTGAGTATTATTACAAGGCCATATCAGTCAATCATCTAGACTGCCTCCCTTGCCTCTTCCGAAAGGCTGCCCTCCCCCCATTTCGTTGAACCATTCACTAGTCTGGTCTCTCAACAGATACGCATCCGATAAGGTTACACCCCAGGCTCTGCTATCTGCTTCATTGGAAAATAGTTGCAGTCAGTGGAGCAGAGAACCAGCTCTGTCCAATATAACGTGCTCGCACATCCAGCAGGGCTCCCGATCAACCTGCCGGGTTAGGCCAGTGACACATATTTATATGAATGTGGATTCACTTTGGAAGTTACTAGAAGTATAACTAACGTCAGGGGAGCGGGAGAGTCGGGTGATTGGCCAAGATGGCGGCCAGTATGTGAAGAGCAAGGGTGGAAGAAGGTAGTACACAGAGACAAGTTCCTACCTTCTGTTGCAATTTGTTAAACACCATCATTACTTCTCTGAAATCTGTCTGGAGCAATACTACTGGCTAGGGTGGTACAAAACAAGAGATGTAGCATTTAATAAAGTTAGCATTATTAGGAAATACCATTGTTTACAACAGTGGCATTGGGGAAATTGAAAAAAGCAATTATGGCCAATGGAAAATGGTAAATAAAAACGTAAACCGCCTATGGGATGGGTTTTAAGCAATAGCTGAGGAGTGTGAAAACGAATATGTACCTTTGAAAGTGGCAAGGGCCCAATATATCATAACAGGGAAATAAAGAGATTAAGAAGGATGTGCACATTCGAAAGAAATAGAGTTAGGAATAGTTGCGGGATTAAGGAGAAATTGAAGTAGCTCACTAGGAAATTGAATTTAGCGAAAAAGTCAGCAAAGTTAACATGATGGCAAACATAACTGACAGCCAAAGGAATTTCGGGAAGCAATGAAAGGATATGTAAAGATAGTCTAATGCAGAAGCAGGTACCAGGAAGGACATTCCAGGGATCATTAATGAACAGCGGGAGCGAATATGCGAAGATTTACACAAGGCAGTTATTCAGTCAGCAATGTGTAAGGCTAGTTGAATGTGAAGATACTGTCCTTGTAGAGGAGGCGACTAATATTGGCGAATTACCTGTATTTATACATAATAATAATGACATTCACAAGTTGCACAGGTGGAAAGTAGAAAAGTAGAAAGCTGAAAAGGCAGCTGCGACTGGTAAGATTTCTGGGGATATATTAAAGGTTGTGATATAGTGCCATATCTGATATACTTACTTGATTACTGTTTGGGTGAAGGAGCGATACCAAATGAATTGAGAATTGTAAGAGTAGCCCCATTGTACAAGCGAAAGCCGATAATTGCAAGCCAGTCAGCTTGACATGTGCTGTTTGTAAGCTCCTTCTTGCTGAATATATTATACATGTGGGCGAAGTTACTAACTGGCTTGATTGAAGACAGTTCGGGTTTACGAAAGGTTATTGCTGTGAAGTTAAACTTGTAGGATTCCAGCAAGGGATAGCAGATATTTTGGACACTTGGGGTCAAATGGACTGTATCACTACCGACCAATCGAAGGCTTTTGAAAGGGTTGATTATGGGAGATTAATGTTGAAAATAAGGGCTGTTGGTCTAGGCAAAAAAGTTTTTGAATTGATGGCTAAATTTGTATCTAATAGGACTCAGAGAATTAGAGTAGGGGAAGTGTTATCTGATCTTGTAATGATTAAGACGGCGATCCCGCAGGCCGTTTATTTTTCTTTTACATATAAATGGTACAAGTAAAGAACTGCAATCACAGATGACGCTACACTGTGTAGAGTAGTAACAGAGTCGCAGGATTATGAGCGACTGTAGGGGAAATAGACCGGTTCATGAAGTGGATCAGCTACAAGGGTTTGGGTATTTCTCTCTCTTCGTCCGATTACAAGTCTTTTTGTGAGATTATGAGCATGAGGACATTGCACTCACGCCGCAGATGGGCCAATGCCCTCTTTCTTTATAAGTCTCTGACGAATAGAGTGGATTGCTCAAAATTGCTGGAGCTGATTCCATTACATGTTCCTCGTCGCAATACTAGGCAAAGGTAGAACTGTGGCTCGGGCTAACTCATGGCTTGTGGGGGCACTAACATCAATGAATGAGGTGGGTGAATCACTCACTCCCGTCTAAAATCAGACATGCCCTATTGACCTCATGAATGTAAGGCCCTATCTGTAAGATATGTAAATACGTAAATGTTAATAGATGTAGTTTAATAATTTCAATTATTTAAGGAGATTTAGTTTTATTTATTTATTTATTTATTTATTTATTTATTTATTTATTTATTTATTTATTTATTTATTTATTTATTTATTTATTTATTTATTTATTTATTTATTTATTTATTTATTTATTTATTTATTTATTTATTTATTTATTTATTTATTTATTTATTTATTTATTTATTTATTTATTTATTTATTTATTTATTTATTTATTTATTTATTTATTTATTTATTTATTTATTTTGGGAATATTTATATATATATTCATATGACTCTGGCTGAGCCACCATCGAGTAGCGCCACCTACACACTACGGTTTCTTTGTCCATTCTGACACGTCATGATTGTAATCTCCATGTCTATTGTTTCAGTGCATCCATCCTGTGATTTACGTATGTAATAAATAGTGTCATTTTAATATAAACCGTGCTGAAATTATTACCTTCCGATTCATTGTGCCTTTTCAACAGGTTACGGGCCCAGGATGCGCGTTTGGAAAGTGATTAAATGTGTAGTGATAAAATACACTGGAAAATAGACGCGTGAAAACATCGTGTCGCGGACGGTTGGCGAGGTTGAGTTAAACATTTAGCCAAGTGTCTTCTGCGAAGAAATAGTGTGTGAAGATGAACACTTCAAGTATGGTGCGCATCGAGACGTTATCAAAGGACAACTTTGACACGTGGAAAATTCACGTGAAGGCTGTGTTAGTAAAAAAATCGTACGTGGGCGTACGTAGCTGGGATAAAGGTTAAACCTGAACCGGTCAGCGAGAATGCGGCCGCTATTACAGAATGGGAAGAACGTGACAGTGAAGCAATGTCAGATATCATCTTGGCGATTCAACCCTCGGAATGGAAACAGGTAAAATGTTCTGTCACTTCGCACGAACTGTGGCTAAAACTAGAGTCGATTTACCAATCGAAGGGGCCAGCGCGGAAAGCAACATTATTAAAGCAGTTCGTGCTTCAAAGAATGAGTGAAGATGGGGATGTACGCGATCATTTGCGGAGATTTTTCGACGCCGTGGACAAGCTCAATTGTATGGACGTAGCAATCAACGATGATTTGTTATCCATATTACTTCTGTATAGCTTGCCAGCCAGTTTCGAATACTTTCGGTGCGCGATCGAATCTCGCGACGAACTTCCAAAGCCCGAAGTATTACGCATAAAAATTGCCGAAGAAAGTGACGCGAGGAGCAGTGATCGGAACAACATGATGCAAAACTGTATGACTGCTGAACGAAAATACAAGAACAAGAATTATAGAAAGCCCACAGCAAAGTCGATAAAGGCGAAAAAGGAGGATCCACATCTCTTCGTTGTTATCGTTGTAAAAAGACAGGTCATAAGGCGAAGGAGTGCAAATCGAGTAAAAACGATCATGACAATGCTCACAAGGCCGAAGGAAGTACCTCGCTATGTATTACATCAGAACTGAACTCGTGCAAGTTCGTGACGGACCGCGACGCATCGACAGCGGCTGTACATCGCACATGTGTACAAATCTGGACTATTTTTCACAAGTAGAATCAAATGCCTCTGACGATTTAAAGTTAGCGAACAGTTCTACAACGAAAATAAGTGCAAACGGTGTTGTGACAATGTCAATGAACCTTGATGGTTGAGATAAAAGTTTCGACCTATGCGATACATTGTACGTACCCGATCTGCGTACTAATCTACTCTCAGTCGGGAAGATCGTAGACAGGGGTCACCGCGTAGTGTTTGACAAGACATCCGCTCGAGTTACAGATGCGAACGATAGTACCTTATTCATTGCACATAGTAAAGACGGACTTTATTACGTTAATGGGTCGTACACCGAAGAACAGGGAAAAATAGCCCGAGAAGATACGCGCAAAGCGTCTATTATGGACTGGCACATTCGATTGGGAGATCTAAACATAACGGATCTACGTCATGCAGTGAAGAATAAAAGGATAGAGGAAATCGAAGTCATCGACACTGAAGAGGATTTTAAATGTGAGATCTGTCTCCAAGGAAAGTTGACACGTACCCCTTTTCCGAAGAAGTCCGATAGGAGAATGGAACCAGGGGAATTGATTCATTCCGATATTTGCGGCCCTATGAGGGTTTCCTCGAATGGAAAAGCACGATACTTCGTCACATTCGTCGACGATGCGACTGGATGGTGCGAAGTGAAGTTTCTTCGTCAGAAAAAATGAAGTCGTTAATGAGTTTCAGGACTTCAGAAAACGTCTGGAAACACAGAAAAACGCGAAGATAAAGATTTTGCAGTCTGATAATGGTACGGAATACGTAAATTCCCAATTCGACGCATTGTTGAAAAGCTGCGGGATCCTACGAGGCCTGACGATTCCGCGTAACCCGGAACAAAAGGGAGTAGCGGAAAGGAAAAACAGTACCCTCGTCGAGATGGCCAGATGTTTATTAATGCAGTCCGGACTTCCTCCTTCTTTCTGGGCAGAGGCTGTTTCAACAGCGAATTACATTAGGAACAGATGTCCTACAAGTAAACTGGGTGGACGAACTCCTTACGAAGCCTGGACTGGAAAGGTTCCAAATGTTAGTAAATTCGAAAAATTTGGATGTGAAACCTACTGCCTAAATCGATCGCCGAACATAGGAAAATTCGACCCTCAAGGAAGAAAGGGCATATTCCTCGGATATGCAGAGCAATCCAAAGGTTTCAGAATTTGGATACCACAGGAACGTAAAGTGGAAATCTCACGTGATGTCAAGTTTCTGAAAGGAGACAGAAAAGAGAAAAAATACGATCTTGATATTTTCCCAAGTCAGCGCCCAAATGTAGAGCACTTTGATGAAGATCATCCCAGGATAGAGCCAGAGCAGGTTGATCCTTTCATCAATGTAAACATCACTCCTAGAGACACAGAACGTACAGAAAGCACCAAAGATCCGGATAGTTCTGAAGAAGAATTTCTTGGTTTTGAAAATGAACCAGAACGAGAAATACGACAATCTCGGTGTGCTCCAGGAAGGCCAAAAATTATCCGTTCGGGAACACGAGGCATACCTCGTAAGCTTTACCAGGAACGCGATGGAGGACAACTTGATTTGGTATGTCTGGCTGAGGTTCCAATTCAGATGGCATTTTCAGGTCCAGAGAAAAATGAGTGGATGCTGGCCATGGCAGATGAATTTGTCTCTATTCTAAGAAACAAGACCTGGGATCTTTTAGACCGCCCAGAAAATAGGATGACGATTGGAAGTCGTGTAGTCCTTAGGAATAAGTACGGAGCAAATGGTGAGATCACAAGAAGGAAGGCTAGAGTCGTGACCAGGGGGCTTTCCCAGAGGCCAGGTATAGATCATACTGAAACATTCGCACCAGTAGCACGACTCAGCTCAATACGAATGGCTATTGCATTCGCTGCTCATCACGGAATGTATGTCCGACAATTCGACGTAGCAACTGCATACTTAAATGGAATTGTTGAAGTGGAAATCTTTATGGAAGTACCAAAGTACACCAGAGAAATACTCAAATTCATCATACAGGAAAGTAATGCAACATCCGAGATCATAGCTGAAACCAAGGGACTACTGAAGGATAAGCACTGGAAGTGTTTGGAGTGTCTGGGTGTCAGAGGACCGAAACGTTGAAGCTGGTTCAGCCTTCGAGAGGGGGTGTTGGGAATATTTGTATATATTCATATGACTCTGGCTGAGCCACCATCAAGTAGCGCCACCTAAACACTACGGTTTCTTTGTCCATTCTGACACGTCATGATTGTAATCTCCATGTCTGTTGTTTCACTGCATCCATCCTGTGATTTACGTATGTAATAAATAGTGTCATTTTAATAAAAACCGTGCTGAAATTATTACTTTCCGATTCATCGTGCCTTTTCAACAATTTATTTATTTATTTATTTATTTATTTATTTATTTATTTATTTATTTATTTATTTATTTATTTATTTATTTATTTATTTATTTATTTATTTATATAAGATATATTTGTTGTATTTTATGTCTTATTGAATAATCTTTAATTGGGAAAATAACCTGTTGATGATAAATACATCTAAGTCTAATGTTGTGAGATGGTGGTAAATAGGATGGAAAGACAAGAGAAAGTCCTGTCAGTTGTAATTAGTGTGTTGATGAGATGATGGTACCTCACGGAGAACACTGTAAGTATCTAGGTGTGAATGATCTTCACTGGGGTAATCATATTAAAGAGGTTGTTAGGAAAGGTTACAGATCTCTTCGCATGATTATAAGAGTACTTAGTGGTCGTAGTAAGGATGTAAAGGAGAGGGCAGTTAGAGTATGGCTCCACACCGGGACTACTTGATGCGAGAACTGGAAAACACCCGAGAGAAAGCAGCGCGATTTGTTCTGGGTGGTTGGCGACAAAGGAGTATTCTTCTTCTACTTCCGTATGCCTTGCCCAGTCTAATAAAATCCCCGAGGTGCGATGAGTTGCGTTTTTCTAAAAGAAATCAGTATCTGCTTGATTGTTTTACGTGTTTGGAACACTGAACTTTTCAAGAAGGCAGCGGTGAGGTTAGCAATGTTCTGTTATTGGATATTTAACATTTTTCATTTAAGCCCCAGATTTAATGAATCGAACTAGCACGACACGTTAGCCTCTAAGCTAGCTTTCTTCATAAGAGCAGCAGCCATCTTGCGCAAGCACCCTTAAGGCGTCTCATAAGGAGTCGTGTATAGCCGTCATCTTGTGTCCGCCATCTTGTGCAAGCATCCTTAGGGCGTTTCAAGCCCTCTTGTGCAAGGATCCTTAAGCCGTCACATAAGAGCAGCCGCCATCTTGCGCAAGCATCCCTAGGGAGTCTCTTAAGGAGCCATGTATAACCGCCATCTTGTGCAAGCATCTCAAAGGCGTCTCATAAGAACCTGTGTATAGCGACCATCTTGCGTAAGCACCCTTAAGGAGTCATGTATAGCCACCATCTTGTGCAATTAGCGTTGAGAGATGGCTGCTGTAGAATTTTATTTTAAGTTATCCGCTACCATATTTCAAAGGTATGTAGCTAAAGAGTGCAGTACTGAGGTTTGTGATGCAAGATGGTGGATGACAGCTGTCAAAAAAGCACGTGAGTTTGTTTCCAAACAAGAGCACGTGGAATTTTTCAAATTTCCGCCACCACATTTCAACTAAAGACGGCAGCGCGGTGCTCTCTTGATTAAAGATGGCTGCTGTTACGTGGAATTGCCTGCCACCACATTTCAACTAAAGAATGCAGCCCGGTGCTCTGTCGATTAAAGATAGCTGCTGTCATAAAACATTTCTCAAATTATCCGCCACCACATTTCAAAGATATGTAGCTAAAGATGGCAGCACAGTGCTCTGTTGATTAAAGATGGTGGATGACAGCTGTCAACAAAGCACGGGGATTTGTTTACCGATTCAAATCTCGCGCAAGTAAGGTTAAATTGGCAGCACTAAGGTTTAGGCGCATTAGGATGGCAGCACTGAGGTTAGCAATGCGTTGTTGTCGATGATAGCTGTCAAAAAGCAGGTGGCTGTCCAAAAAGCACGTGGATTTTTTTCCCGATTCAAATCTCGCGCTAGTGAGGTTAATTTGGCAGCATTGAGGTTTAGGCCCGTCAAGATGGCAGCAGTGAGGTTACCGATGCGTTGTTGTCTGTCAAAAAGCATGTGGCTGTCAAAAAAAGCACGTGGCTTTGTTTACCAATTGAAATTTCGCGCTAGTAAGGTTAAGTTGCCAGCACTGGAAGAGGCCCCTGGCTGCGGAGGAGCGGGCCACTGGGAAGGCTTCCCGGGAGTATGAGGTGGAGCGGGCCCCTGGGAAGGCCCCTCGGGAGGAGGAGGATGAGTGGGCCCCTGGGAGCCGGAGGAGGAGGAGGCCGCCGAATCTCCCCATTATATTAGTCCAGCCAGTCATTGCCTCTTCTCCCTCTGTCTGTTAGTTATCTCATCTCTACTAATATTATGTAGAACCACTTAATCGGTTTATTTTGTCCTAGACTGAATCTGATAGTTCATTTCTGCTGAAGGGAATTGAGACTGTTCCACACGTCCCTTCTGTTTAGCGTTTTAAACTCAGCTGTTCGTAATTGGATTGCGATAGACCCTGCGAAAGAGGACGCGTGATAAAGCTGTGTGTCGGCCAACACTTCCTGCACCTCTTGAGAATGACTACTGTAAGTGTATTTGTTGTGGTCTGAATAGGGAGGCTTTATACAAAAACAACGACTGTGATGAAGTGTGGCTTGTTATACGGACTTCCCAATTTCCGACGCCCTTCTGCACTGAGTCTGCAAACTTCTGTGGACTCATTTAGTTTCTCACCTTTAATCTTTAACTCATTAGAAATTGAGTCTAAACATCATCGTCTTGGTCTCCCTCTCCTTCTCTTACCATCTACGGCAGAGTCCATTATTCTCCTTAGTAACCCATCATCCTCCAATCGCCTCACATGACTCCAACACCAAAGCCGGTTTGTACGTCAAGCTTCACCCAAGAAGTTCATTTCTAACTTCGCCTTCATCTCCCCTCATTCGGAATTCACATTACCCCACTACCATTGTTCCCACCGGTAACAAATCTCAATACTTTTCTGTCTGTTACTTGTAACTAATGAACAAGTCCCAAGTCCAACTATCTTTCTCTCCTGTGCAGCAAAGTTGGTCTCAAAACGGAGATATATAAGGATACAGTAGTTTGGTCCGAGAATTCTCTCTCACAGAATGCCGTTGATCACTACTGCGAGTTCACTGCAGTAACGTTTTACAAGGAGGACTACGAGATGCTCACTCATATTCTCACGATCACTTACTAGGTCACTCTTTTTGTTAAGGACGTGAGTACATTGACCTGCTCCATGATCTATTATTATTAGTATTATTAGTAATATAAAAATTAAAATATGGTAGCAAATTTAAAACTTAGTTGTGTATCCGCAAGGACTCTGTAGAAAGTAGGCCATGTTTTCATGAACGCACAGTTCAGTACAAGTGTCTGTCAACGTACAGAACCTTATTTCCAGGTCAAAGTAGGAGTTTTGTTACTCTTGGGAAGTAAAATATTATAAAGTTAGTAGTGGCTGCGATATGAAGGACAAGAGCTGAAGAAGAGTCAATACCAAAAATACTGTCTCCTCAGTTTTAGCCTAGTCCCTATCAACCACTTTATCGCTGACAATCTATTGACATTAAGGTGATGTTATACGCGGAGAGAAATTGTGAATTTTCACGTGAGTTTTGATTCGCTCCACAGGAAACACACAGCGTCGGTCTACAGATACATAACTTTCGGCAGAACCATCACTGCGAAGGTATTTTAACATCATGCCTTTTACAAAAGATTGACTGACGAAAGAACTGCAAGATCCGGTGTCCAAAAGAGCGTACATCACGAGTGAAACAAAAAGAACCTTGGCGCAGGGTGAAGATGAAGGAAGTACGCAAATTTCACGATGAGAAAAATTACTAGGCACCAACGGTGAGCCATTACGTTGGTGCGAGGTTAGTTTCCCTGCCTGGTATGAACCGCGAACATACGTAAACGCCTATCAAGCCACATTGACTACACTTCCCAAACGATTTTGGCCTGCAATTACGGGAAACATGCCGGTCGTTCCCACAATTCCCACATTTAATAGTAATCGACACCCTACGGTGAGACCTGTCTTAACTCAAAAGGGCATTGGTGTGACGATCTGGATGATGATGTGATTCTAAATTAAAGGCCGAAAGGCTTATTAGGATCTCAAACACGGGCATGCGACTTGTCGAAGGAAACGGTTTTCGGCAGTATCAGGGAAAGAAGATTTAGCAGGAGAAGGGGAACATGATACAGGTTGTTAAGGTGCAGTTTTAATTCAAATTCACGACCAAGATTAATGATATCATAGATGCAGTTTACATCAGAATTCTTTATAAGTAATTTGTATCGAAGGGCTAGATTTCGATCGAAAGTGTCAAATATTTCATATTCGTGGACATTAAAGTCGAGCCGATTGAACAGGGTTAAAATAACCGTAACATATTCAAAAATGGGCTCATTCTGATCTTTCGGCCTTGTGAGTATTTCTTGTTTGAGAATGAAATCCGTACCGGACAAACCAAACCTAATCTTGAGTTCATTTGCAAAATCAGCCCAACGTCGAATTTTATATTTGCATAGACGGAACGATTTGCCGGCACAACCTTCTAACATTTCAGGAACGACGGGAACAAACAGGTCTAAAGACATTGAGGTTTATGCCGCAATATCTTCTACTCTCTCTAAAAATTCAATGACTGAAGGCCCTTTTCTTTTACCAAAAAACTTCAAGTTCCATTTACGGACGATTTCCAGAGCAGGACTAACATGGAGTGACCTATCCGTAATAGAATGGGTAATCTGGTCTATTACATTCACACTGAGATCCGGTACAAGTTAATTACCACCATTTCTAATCCCTACATCAACATTGGAATGACTAACGTGAGATACAAAGGAGACGTTATCATGTGTTACGTCGTTACCCTTTTTTGATTCATTACGGGAGGGTTATCTGCCGTCATTTCGTTATCTCCGCGTGCATTTCTATTAGTTACATAATCCATGGTTTAATGATAGAGTAGACAACCTAAAGGAGAATATCTTAGAGTAATAATCAGAATCAAGAATGAAATCACCAAGATATCGCCCGAAATGAAATTAATAAAACATACAGGAAAGTCGATATCGATCGTAGAAGGATTTCAAATAATGGATACAATGAGAATGTGTAGTCAAAATATGGGATTTAAACAAGTTCAGCTCTGTTCCACCAAAATGATGTTGTGATGTAACATTTCGATCAAACCACGCTCTGCCACTATTTGAACTCAATCCCCCCACATAGAGGTAGCAAAGTGATGCATAGGGACGATAAAAGTGTTCGAAACTGAGAGTAAACCGTCAGTAACTGAACTTGGTTTCCGACACCAATAGACCAAGTATAGGAAACAACATTAAAATCGATACACATAAATTAAAACGGGGATAATCTTACATAAAAGGGAGTTTATTCAAATGAAAAGGAAACACACAATAAAAGTTGCCTTATCCTCATAACAGAGAATACAGGAATACAAAGGGGTACCTTATTTACTTATAACTGACAGGTACATCAGAATGTACGATTGAGCCATGTCAGGCTCTCTCTCTCTCTCTCTCTTCCTATTTTTTGTTTTAACATATTATGAGAATGAAACATGAATGCAACCGAATTAGGAAGTCGCCTCTCTCATGGCTATTACAACGGGATATTAAAGTATTCCCCTTTTATATTTGGAGTCAATGAAGTGACCTCGAATCAAAAAGTCGCTTCATCCTTTTTTACCACATTACCTCTCCGTTTATGTGCGACAACAATTCCCAAAGAGAAAATCTACTATCCTACAGGCACGAAGAAAACATATCAAATAAGAAGTAGGGTGAGGGCAGGTGGACGAGGCAAGGAAGTGTGCATAGAATACATACAGGGAAAAATAAGAAATGCGAAATTTCCATGGTTACCTTCAAAATACACAAATTAAGTTAATAGATGGCAGAGCCAAAAGTAAAACGAGAGAATGGCTGGAGAAGCCAGAAACAAGAGTGAAATAACAAAAGATACTGGGAATTGGACATCCAAAAAGCAATGTAGATCCAGATATCAAACTCATTCAGACGAACACACATAGAGACCAACACACAGGAACGTAGGGCGGAGGCACAAGCCGGTAAAGCATGTCGTAATAGTACGAAACAAGTATAATTAAAACAATCAATATGCTCGTGAATCCGGTCTGGTAAAACGTACACAGAACCGGACCAATAGGGAAAACGTGTACCACACCAGCAACAACGAATCACGCAGGTAAAACCCTCGTTATCAGTACACATCCATACCACACACCAAGAGTGGGCGAGCGTGAAAACACCAAAGGGTGTCGGAATGGAGCAAAATATACAATGTCCATGCAGGTCTCCACAAATGTATACATACCCACCAACCAATCAAACTCAGCAGAAAACATAACGGGATCTACACTACCCTTGGTTTCCGAACAGAATATTGGCAAACTTACGATAATATAAGGTCAATGAGAAACAAGTTTGCAATAGAATTAAAGTAGAAGAAATACGTAACCCCAGAAAACACGCAAAAGCAACCATGACAAGTCTTAGGAGTACCAAAAACTAGGAAAATAATAAGTAAAGGAAAAAAATTACTTAATGAGTAATGTACCAGGAAACGTTCTTGGGTAAAGGGCATGAGTAGGACCTCAGGGAGTGGAACTAGGTTTTGGAGCCGATACAGAGTAGGATAGACTCGCAGAGCGAATAATAGATGGTTTTAAATTTTTTAAACAATTTATTGATTTTTCACCCTGCAATATGATTATTGGACTCAAATCTGGCATTGAAATTAAAAGTTTGAACGTAATCTTCTTGAATTCTGTTCATGAAAATTAAATGAATATCACTGATTCCAAGGTCTTCCATATATGAGAATACGAGGTATTAAATTTCCACCTAATGTCTTTCTAAATATGAGCGCACACTTGTAATTGCAAATTGACATAAGAATTTAAATTTTTGTTGAAACTTTTTCAGTTTTCAGTTTGTAAACCTTGATATATAGCACACTTGAAAAGCCTAAAGTCTTTCTAAATATGACATTAGAATTTGCAAATTAAATTAATCACAAAAGACGAACTTCTGAGAAATTATGATAACTCTGAAATATTTGTTGACACGCGGCACTGAATTTTCCACTGTTCAAAATTAATGAGAAAGTTTTAGTCAGTTTTTTTAGTACTCACTTAATGAAAGAAATGTTGCTACAAATGTTGAAGGACGGACGTCTGGAATGTTCCGTGGAGAATCAGGATCGGCGATGTTCCATTAACACACCATGTTGACGTCCCTCGATGAGGTGAAGATTGCTGGAACTGGATCGTGTAGAATTGCAGCTCGTTGAGGTGTTTTTTCTCGCACGGAAAATTCACTTAGTGCGAGTAGTTATCACTGACACTGTCATTTACTGTGGAACACAGTTTATGGCGTAATTGAACTTCAAGACGTTAAATGAATAATCACAGTCCTTTCTGTATGAAATGCTATTTAAAGTCGTTACTGAGAAAGTCCATAATTATACAGTTCACACTTGAAAAAGGCAAATTACAGTCTATAATCACATTCTTTGAACACGGTCATTAAGTCACTAAGGATTATTTTCTGATTATCTGGTTATTATAACGTCATATTACCTCAGAAAAAGTTCTTAGTATTCACTCAGTTTACTACTGTAAGTCGTGTACTAATATGGCATGAACACTAAAAGAAACACAGTTCAATACTCGAAAAGAAATGAGTCCTGGTAACTCTACACATTAGTTTCTGTTCATTATAGAAGTTCAATATTATGTGAAGTAAGCTAAGTTTACACGTAATGATATACTCTGTGAACGTTAAATATTTGGTATTTGCACTTCAATAAGTTCACTCGTATTATATTCTCAAATGTCTTTAGAATTTGACCGTAGTCGCGACGCGACATACTGAATACAGTGCGACGTCTTTTATAATTTGGTCGGCGATATAACTTCGTATTCCGGAAACGCGACGGCAAGTACTTCCACCGTGACTGCGCGGACATACTGTACTAGGGTCGGTCTCCCCTCTGTCTCACTCACACACATCTGTGTACTCGTCCTTGTACTGCTCTGCTCTGCTTGTTAGCCTTGACATATATATTGGCGCTGGGAGGGGTGGCTCTCTTCGTCATGTGACCGTGAGTGTATAATCTTCTTAGATTTTAAATTATTATAACTCAACAACCATGGGATGGATTAATTCGAAATTCAAAGGGATTAACTTTTATGATGTCCGCTACAATTCAGCGTTTGTCCCGTTGAAATTGGTTAAGGCGTTGAAAAGCTTGCGAAAAGAAATTTCTTTTCGAGAAATATCTCTAGGGGAGGTGAGCTTCGAGCGACAGGTGACGTCACTTGACTTCGCCTAGTGCACTCGTGGAGTCTGGCACATGCTGGAACATTCCTTTGCTTAGTTGTTCGTACGTCGGACGGATATTTTATGCTAGAATAACGTTTCTTTCGATTGATATGGGCCAGGACCTAGGCTTTCCTGGTACAGTATTAAGAACCGAGAGTTTCTAAGTACCGTGTTTAAAACGGTTGAAGTCTCTTTCATAGGATGGAAAAGCCATGTGAGAAAACTTAGTCGCCATTTTCTGTTTCAACACTGAAAAAGAATGAACGAGTGGGCAGATAAAAAGCAAAAGACTAGGCATAAATAAAGACGAATCTGCATGACTATAGTTCTCAGGGCGAAAAACTGGATTAATTGTAGCTAGGGCTCGGTACTGGAGGTAGGTCCTATCTACAGAAAAACTTTGACTCTGATTGCACAAGAGTTTATTCAAATGAGTCATGAATTGGCACATCACCTCTAAGTAGAAATGGATTGTCTTCCTCGTATTCCAATAGTATGGCTCGGGTTCCCCAGCTCACCAAGCCAAGCCGGTAGAAGCACGTTCCAGAAGACTCCAGAGATTCCAGGGACTCCAGATACTCCAGACAGAGGCAGCTGGACTGTCTGGATTGACGGCAAGTAGAGATGTCTCGAACTCTGAGGCCCGGGTTGAACCCCGGTGATCCAGGCGATGAGGCAATGAGACTGAGAGGATTGATGTTCCCAAGGTCACTAGTAGCACTGAGTCCATGAAAACTTTGGATGATCAACTTATAAGCAGAGTTCTTGATAATTGTACATCAAGACTTCCAACACTCCGAAAACGATATGAGTGGTATTAATAATTTTAGAGTTCATCACTAGGAAAATCCCCCTTTTGGCAACGAAAAATACAAGTCCCTTCTTGTGAAATTATAGTTAAACTCAAAGTTCATAACTGGCGAAGGTGCAAGTCTTTGCCTAAACTCGAATGAAAACACAAGTTCATTCACTTGGAAGTTCGAATATATTTAAATTTAATCACTGGTGAAATTCATAAAGTCTTTGAGTGACCACTGACGAAAACACAAGTCCTTCCACATAAATAAATTCACTGACGAAATTTATACGTCTTTTAAACCAACACTGGCAAATGTACAAGTCTTTGAGTAAATGCAAGTGAAATCCTAACTTTGTTTAGGAAAGTTAAAGTTCATCACTAGCAATGTTAATCAATCGCTGTCTATTAGAAGAATGAGATCCTCAACAGTCGCAAATATTCCACGTAAATAATACAAGTCCATTTCACGAACACTTAGAAAAATTCCAGCTTCGAAGACACGTAAATAATACAAGTCCAAACACTTAGAAAAGTTTCAGTCTCGAATGCACGTAAATAATACAAGTCCATTCAATTAACACTTGTAAATATTTTAAGTTCAATTACGAAGACTTAGAAAATTTTCTACAACACTCGAAGTCTTATGAGTCCACTTATAGTACTTGGAAGGATCGTCTTCCCACACTTGTATAATGACAGAGTTCCACGATGATAGTAGCAGCAAGAGTGTCCCCGCTGACTACTCAGCTGAGACTGTGTGAATAGGCTATAGTAGGTCCTCCTTTTTTTTTCAATCCGGGATGTCTACGTCATAATACGGTTTGATTGAATATCTCCCGAATTCCTCGATGGATTTGCTTGAAACTCGAGCATTGGGACGTTTAGGTGATCCCAAACAAGATGACATATCGCTCGATTCGCTAGCCTCATTATTATATAAATTTCAAAATTTTCTCCATCGAACTCTCTAGAACAAGTGACGTGGAATCCAGAAAATACCAGTCAAGGCTGGTAACACGTGTTGAGACGAGCGGGCGGTCTAGCTAGCCCCTGTGGCTACGTCACAGCTCACAGTCGTCATACACTCGCTAGCTGGTCCTCGCTGCTGGTAAACAAACCAGGCGCGCTCGGAACATTACGCGTGGTAAATAAACGTAACTTATGCTCAAAAAATACTTATGTACAGGTCGTAACCGGTACAATAGTAAGGTGCGGTTGAGGCCACGGCCGGTTCCTTCCCACTCCTAGCCCATTGCTGTCCCATCGTCGACAGTATTTCATATCACGAAACGAAAAATACACAGCCATAGGACACTGATTCAGAAAATACAGTTATGAAGCACGTTCTACTTTTCTCCGTTTACTTTTTATCGCTTCTGTGAACATCGTACATAAGAAATTCCTTCGAAGTATGTATTTATGAATGAAGTTATATTTTTCTGTTTGTTTGAAATTATTTTTGAAAACTGTGGTCGTAATGTTAGATCGGAAAATACATTTGAGAAACAAGTTCCATTACTGTAAATATTGTTAACATATAGGAATGATTGTATTAATAGTCATTCATCATTCCACATGCCTATCTTCATGTTAATCTTGCCCCACCCCCTCCCAATAATTACCCTCTTGTAGTATAGACCGATAATTTTAGCAGGATAATACGTTCTTTAGAGATAATCGACAAGCATGTGTGATGATCACTCAGACTACTTCTAGCAACTAGTAGAAATATTTTAAATATTTTAAAAGATGCTAGGTTATTTTTGGCACATGTAGAAAAAGCATTACCTTGATGTAAATCCCACATTATACACAGGAACACGTTTGGTAGCACCACTTTTTAACACTGTATAGTACTTCCTTTTTTATCAGTGGTTACGTGATATAAAACCAGAATATTTTATACGTTTTAAAAATATTTTAAGAATTTTAGCAGTTAAAAATATTTTTTCATGTGTTTAACACATAAAAAGCCGCTCCTTAGTTGTACCATCGCTACCCTAACGATTAGCGGTGTTCGCCGTTGATGACCGCTTTACTGGAGCTCGTACATTGGCAACTAGAGATTCTATAACCTTTTTAGCCATTATCGGACATATGTAGATTACTGTGAAGAAATGTAGTAATCTGGAATATTTAATTTCATTTACCATTAATCTTGCCGTGTGGCACTTATTTACTTACGTTTTCCTTTAATGTTCTCAGTTTTCCTAGGAACGCATACCTGCCCATATTTGTCCTCCTGAATTCCAATAATAAATTGTCTTTGTATTATGGTTCTTCGCGCCGTTATTCGTCTACTCGTGCCACCATCCCATCACTCCACTCACTTTCTTAGGAACACCAAGACCGTGACTTACCCATGATGGATTGGCCTCAGACTCGAGTTCCCTGAGACATTCTGTACTCTTTCTCTTCATTTGCTTGTATAATCTTCTTAAATTTTTAGTTCTCTGTCTGTCCTCGGATTGTATGGTTATACGGAGGCACCCTTCTCCCCCAATCACATGACGAGATGACGCGCGGCTGCTGGGAGAGTAGTCGCACCCGGTCGGCCTCCATAGAGCGGACGCCCTCTGCAGTATCCAGCACTACCTCGGCATGTGAGCGTGAGTCCTGGCATTGCTGCAACCGACTTGTGTAAGGCTCCGCATTTTCATCCGACCTCCCTTGGTCAACTCTTGTTCCTTTCCGACCTCGACGGTATTAAAGCACTCGAGGGCTAGGCAGTCTTTTATTTTCACGCCCTTCGTGGCCCTTTTCTTCCTTTGTCCGATTCCTTCATTTTCGAATTGTCGGATCCCTTCCATTATTTTCTATCTGATTAATGTTATATATAGCATGGTTGCCTGCTTATACTTCCTTTTAAAACAATAATCACCACCACCACTGTCCTTCCCCTCTAGTGCTTGGTTTTCCCACAATGGAAATTATAGAGTGCACTCGTGCTGTACAGGGACACAGCTCCTAGCCGGACAAAATTTACAATCAAATGCTTAAACGCTTGAGTGACTAATGTCTCAAGGATACCCTCACCTTTGTCAACAGAATATGGAGTGTTTCCCTGTCAGTGGCGTGAGGGCATTGTTATACCACTTCCCAAGCCAGGTAAGGATCCAAAACTTTTGGATAATTATAGGCAAATATGACTTACAAATGGCCCCTGTGAGCTCTTTTAAAGGATGGTGAACTGCCGTCTTGTGTGAGTCATGGAAGAGATAGATCTGTTGACTAATTACCAGTGACGTTTTCGGTCTTCTCGGTCTGCCACCGGTCATTTCGTCAGACTGGAGGTCTTTCATGAGAAGGAACACCTACTGCCGGATTCTCTTCATTATGGACACTCGTGTTTAGGCGTTAATTACAAATGAACCGACAGTCTTATTTCAAAACTAGTTATACCGATATTTTCCTAGTTTACATCTGCATTCGGGACTGCCTGGTCGAGGCGGTAAAGGCGTGGTCGGTTCGCCCGGAAGGACGTGGGTTCGAATCCCCGTCTGGAAGTCGTAAAATTTAAGAAACGAGATTTCCACTTCCGGAGGTGCATATGGCCCTGCGGTACACTCAGCCTACACCAAAAATGAGTGCCAGGTTAATTCCTGGGGGCGAAAGTGGCCGGGCGTAGAGCTAACCACTCTACCCCATCACGTGCCGAGGTTAACAATGGTGGAAGCCTTTACCTTCCACTCCTCCAAGGGCCTCCATGGCCTGTACGGAGGTAACTTTGCTTTCCTTTACCTCTGCGTTAGAGCGTATAAGACAAATTGTTTTTGGCTTCTTCTCTAGGAAATATATATGAATGGAAACTACTCATCAGGTGGTAATGAAATTTTTATATGTTATGGCCACATGTGTTCGTAGTGTAATACTCAAATTTCAATATTTTTCAATCACCACCGAACGAGTTATTATCGTTTTCCTAAACGGAGTTTTCCTAAGCCCAGTATAAATGTACAACAGGAAACTTGGGCTTGCTTTGAAGCATTCAGTCGTCGTTATCAGACACCACAACCACTGTAACCGTACACTGTGGTACTGAATGTATGAAGAAGTTTTCTGTGCTCTGGATTGTGGGTGAAGGGTTGCTGCGTACACTCGACCAATGGAATGCCGGTTACTTCGATTTTTCCGCATGTTATGACTGTGTACTTCATGTGAGGTACTGAACCCTTGAACTTACCATTCCATCGTTGGTCGGCCACGGCTGCTACAGTAGAACAATTTAGAACTCTTAAATCATAGGTCGTTGCGGGAATAAATTCGGTCACGATCTTAACCAAACGATGGGGTTCAGAAGAAAGCCTAACTACTTGAAATGAGGAGCAAAAATGTGCTTACTAACTTTTATTAAACTGAAATAGCACGATAACATAATTAATTTAATATGCATTCTTGCGGGGAAAAAAAATATAAATTATTGGGTTTGAATGTTCCAAACACAGTCACATTACATAATGTCAATTTGTTTCTTACAATGCTGAAGAGTTGCTTCGGAGAAGCTAATATGTTAGTGGACAGCGAAACTGAAAAACTGAAAAGGGGGAAGACCTGAAAACCGGGCGCCTATTATCCCAAACGAGAACTGAGAGTCAATCCACACGATCCGTGGAAAATCTGACTTTCAACAAGTAGAACGCCTGATTTCCTCTCAATTAAGGTTATCCACCAGTCAAGTACCCTTCACGGATACGGAACATCCGCCGAATGGACCCTTAATCGAACCAAACTGGCTATCAGTTGCTTTGGATAGGTTGCGAAATATTATGGAAAAGCATGGTGTTCACTACAAGTTAACAGCATCATTCACTATTGAAATAAAATTCCACCATGTATTTGTCATTCATGACACCCTTAAGTGATAAGATAATCCCGATGCTAACTGTGCATCGCCCCAAACAGCTGTTCGGAAGGAACCAACAACAACAGGATCCGGGAGGATCTTACGTTAGATCGTTCTAAAGGAACAAAACTGCGAAATGCAGGAAACAATTACTAATCATGCATTTAGAAGAAATGCCAAACACTGAAGTTAATCAAAAAGTGAAAGTCACTTGAAAATATTATTATTGAACCGATTTTCAGGTTAGAAATGGGTTTATTATGCTTAATAAATTTACCAGTCCACGCTAAAATTTACTACAATTTTAAGGAATTCTTTCCTTTGAAAACAATGCTACCAGTACAGATCTCTCTATTTACTGTCTGTCCCAACACACTACTTGTAAAGTGATTACTTACTTACTCTAACTATGAATAAAAATGAAAGTACGACAAGATGAAAATAAAATAAAATACTGGCTGACGAATCGAAACCGCATTCGCAACTCAAGTCTCACACTAATACACTGAGTGTCAATATGCGCACAACCAAACGAGAACGGACGTCAAAACGAGAAAACAATAAAGTCCGTAAAAATAAATTAACATCTCGAAGTCATTAACGCTTAACACGCACGAAGAATTACAGTAAAAGCATTTAATCTATGTCGAGCCGATATCCAACACTTGGACAGCCCTCACTTCTCTGATAGCAGTCCCGTTATCTCAATGAGAGCTTCGCACAGACCCTCTACAATAAATCATATCGTACTGTAACTGCTACCTTCCACCAGGTCGCTTCAAGAAACAAAACAAAAGAAGAACATCTAAGCTGAGACTTGAGTGTGTACAGCTACCATCCCAGACCTATCGTCGGGCTCACTTGAAATCTGTACACCCTAACCCTAATCATTATGTACATGATGCCTTCCAAATTCTATCGTCGGGCGTGACCTAGGACGTCTCATCATCAGTGACTCCAAGAATAACACGTGACGTCCTAAATCTATCGTCGGGCGTCAAAGTGGGTCGTACTACACCTCTCTTAACTTATCAGGCGAACTCGCAATTCAAACAAACTCTGATATTCAACACTAAATTTGGTCAGACAAATAACACACGACGGAACCAACGTCTCTATTATCAAATGAATACAAGTCGAAATACAGTAAGTGTCTACCTCTCGAAAATACAGTAAGTGTCTACCTCATTATAATATGTGAACTCAAAAATAAATAGACGTGACGAACGATTCTCCACCTCGAACACACTCTCAGCCTGTGCACTGAAGTGTTAGGAAAGCAAAAGAAAATTCCCAACACACGTTTACCCTTTTAGTGGATGCCTTCAAAATCATAATCATCACCACCGCATTCGAAATTCTCAGATCGCCTATCATCAATTCCAACCATCTTATCAATGACTTCTCCAGTGAACAAATTCAATATAACCCAACCGTGTGTCCAAAGTGCTCGTTAATCCTTGAGGCCGCTCATTATCTTATCAAAAATCACTGGATGTTAACTACCCAGACTTTAACATTTACTAGAGTCGTTTTCACTTGGAATCGTTCTATAAATTTACAAGGCTTCACACCATAGTCGTCTCAAATTCGGATTGATTGCGGAAAACAATACAGCCTGTCTTAACACAGCCTGTTTCCTAAATACTTCCTCTACAAAATACAGCTTATCTCAACACACTTTCTCATCGCTTTATTCCAGCGGTATTACTTTTCTCTCATCTCCACGTACATATAAATCCATCGCTCTCAATCCCTTTTCCTTCACGACCCTTTTTCATACTTCGATCCCCTGGTGAAAACGACAAACATTATTAAACACATCTCTTACTTTACTATTATTACAACTTTCGAACCTCGAGAGTCCAAGAGCACACATCGACCTTTCGCAACACTGGCATACACGATGTTTCAAAATTTTCTTCCCATTAATAACTGTGACTCTAACAAATTTTATTGACATTATCTAAATATGCTTACGATCCTTGCAAAAATAACTGGTTAAATGCAATTTTACAGAGAAGAATTTCCTTATCCCGCGGTAAACATTATTATTATTATTATTATTATTATTATTATTATTATTATTATTATTATTATTATTATTATTATTATTATTATCGACAAACATTTATGAATGCAACTGACACCTGAGATTACGATATTCGCCACGACAAATTTACACTATAACGTTCACAAATCCGCACTTTGAATGATATCTCATCTCAACACAAAATTTTAAGCGTCGCATTTTACCGTTCTTGACATGAATTTTACACCCTGAAAATTTCACACGCTGACCAAAATTTACAACGCCTCTCGCCTGATAATTACGAATATCAACCCGACAAGCATCTGGAAATTTTGTTTAGGACAGACAGTAACTAACTAACTACAACATAATATAAATTAGACAGACCTGCACAATGGTGACATTCTCGGCATTCTGGTCACATCCTCACCAGCAACCTCGTACTTAGCCACTCATTTTTACAGATAACATTTTCATCTTCAAAATATCACTCATCCAAACACTACCCTTCACACACACGATATTAAAATTACCATATAAATAATGCACTTTCTCTGTAACTTGCACCACGAACTTCCCTCGTCCTGCAGTCGACTACAACTGTCTGATGCTTTCTCAGAGTGGTTTCTCTCTCCGTTGTTTCAATAAGAACAGGTGTTCAACCGATAAAGGGAGCAGAACTCCTCTGCGTAGCTTCCCCCAGACCCTCTTCACTTACAAGAGTACATGAAATGATAAAATATAAAATCTGCTATGTATATTATCCAGCCTACACCTTCTCAGTTCGTCTGCAAACGTTCACAAATCCCAATCACTTTCTCTCTTTAACCAAATATATGGACCTTAGCCATGAACATGAATTTAGATATTTGTCGGTCAATCTGGCGCGAATTTCTAATGACGACGGGCACAAGCTCCCGCGGCTCCAAGTTCCAGATCGACACTGAAAAATCTACGGTGGGGGGGTTTCTTTTATAATTTCCGGAAGGACGCTATCCCCTCTATGAGGCTTGGTTGTGTAATCTGCCAAATTTGCGTCTAATAAACCGATTTTGATAAGACTTGTCCCAGAACTCCGGACAGACTTGCACTTATGTTTGATGTTAATTTTATAATTTTCCTACACTCACAACAGGAGAAATAAATTGTTTCTGCCCGTGCGTTTCGCGCGTTTTCTTCTGCCCATGACCTTGGCACGTGTAACTAGTTCGCTGATCTCACGCTACCATGTACTTGGGCTTAACTGCACTTTAAAGTTTTCCCTGGTGTCACTACCTACACAGAGGGTGTATGAATAATTTTGCTTATTAATTTCTTCATTTACTATATTGTCAAAATCCCTCGTTGTGCAGAATTCCATTAATTTAAAGAATTGTCGGGCACTCGAGTCCCACCGAGGTGTCCCGGCAATTCACGAGCTCGCCGTGAGGAAGAACCTTACCACGCGACATCGGGGCTCGTAGGAGCGCAAAAATGGCTGCCCTCAAACATACAGTAGTTTCTGAATACCAAATAAATATTTGAGAAAAATGAAAATTTTTCTTTTCTCACCGTAGAATTATGGGTTCAGTACATCACTTGAAGATGCCTCTGAGGTCAAAGTTATTAGAGGGCGAATCTGGAATGGTTTTGAGTGGTACTTGTTTCCTTCAAAGTGAGGGGGAAAATTAGGGGACACAGGTTCAGATTGTCTTTGATTATATCGTCAGTGAAGAGAGCTGGAGCCGTTTCAAAAGAAAATGGTAGAAAGGTATTATGCAGATCAGGATTGGAGCCGGGGCGTTACTTTGGCCACTATACGGAGAAATATACGCGATTGTTATACTTACCCGCGACCTCACAGATGTGGGAAAAGCGGTTGGGAGAAGAAGATACGCATAAGGCATACCCCAAAATCAAAAGCCTCCGACTGAACTATTGGAATATATGGGGTATTTTACTAATAGATCAATTTCTACGCATTTGAAACAATGGAAACAGTGTAAAAAATACACGCTAAGAAAATCGAAGACCACCACTGGGAGGAAGATGGACTGTTTCCAACAGGTCCTAATCAACATGAATGTGAGCAGTTCTGATTCATCGGAACATAGTGATTTTTTGAAAGAATTAAATAACAAATAACCCTTCTAACACTGTGACATTTCTAAATTAGGAAGAGAACCATTTCTAAAACTGCATTTGAAAGCCCATAGTCCGTATGAGAAAAGGTGACGGGAAGTGGAATTCGTACGAGGAAATAAGATCGAAGATTGAAAGTAAACAAGAATTTGTGTTCGTTGCGCGCTGTGTTTACTACTGAGCGCCGCAACAACGTACGTGATTTCTCCACCCCTTCTGCTGTTAATCGCACCGTCCAGCGCTCGCACGATTTCCCATCAATATTGCTCTTCATTACACAGGTTATAGTTTCTGGTAGCCACGACTAAGTGATTCAAAACAAGCCCAAGTTTCCTGTTGTACGTTTATACTGGGCTGAGAAAACGTTGCTGTAGAAAATCAATCAGAATATTCTTTGAGGGTGCTGAAGAAAATGTAACTTCTGTATTACACTGCGAATACAAGTGACTATAACGTATGAAAGTGTCATTGCTGTCAGACAAGTAGCAATGCATGCATATATGTTTATGTGAGCGGTTCCTAAGAAGAAGACAAAAAATACAACTGTAGTCGCCATGTTTTGACCTGGAAAGAGCTTACCACACTACCTGATGATATTGGGTTATACGAACACTAGTGGGTTTTCTAGTCCGAGTAGGGATTTTTTTCTCAATATTACCACGGATCTGTACTGAGTGGCACACTGACGTCAATCGCAATCAACGGCATAGTTGCCGCTGCTGGGCCCGCAGTATGTAGACAATTTAGCTCTCTACACTTCAGTTCCGGAAAGATGGTTTCTGCTGTGAGACAGCTAGAGAAAGCCATTAACAGAGTCCAGAGATGGGCCCTGCAACATGCTATTCGATTTTCAGCGGCTTGTGCATCCTGAATCAGAGCTCACCTTGTGCTTTACCGCGCGATGCTGCTATCATTTAACTCGGCTACGGTCTTTTCTTATATTCACTATGGTTCTGCCTAAAACTTTTATAGACAGTGTTCACCAAAGTGAAGTAAGGCAGGCCCAGCCTGTTGCACCGTTACGAATAAGATACCTCACACGTACGCTACCAACATGCCGCAGTAATCAAGCTATCAATGCATGTTTAGGACCCAATACCACAAGAGGTACCAAAACCGGCCAAAGGCCACACACCGGTTGCGATTCGAGCTGTTACCTTGGGTCGTGAGTTAGATGTGGCTGTCGGTGGTTGTCTTGAATGGACCCGTGGTGAGGTACTCTGTGGTTAGTTTCGTGACCGGATGTAGGGCTAGACCTACTCCGTGGACGCAATGTGAGCACGGATGCCCCTGGACATCGGAGATATTTTCAGGACTTCCTTCACCAGTATCGGGGCACGCGATATTCTTCAGGGATGGTTTTAAGATCAAAGAAAATGTGAGTTGCTCTTTCACCTTCGATAGTATTAGTATGAAGATCTCGCTTCCTAGTATAAGTAGCGTGCATACTGTAGAGCTCTCTACCATCTTAGCAGCTTGGGTGACAGAGGCGACCACATTCTCGTGTGTATCGTCTGGTTCTCTGCAGTCTATTGGCTCTTGCCTTCCGCAACACCCACTGATGCAGCAGAATCATCACCTTCTAGCCATTGTGTGTGATGCTGGCACCAGAAAGACGTTGGGATTGAGGGATGAAGCTGCCAAAGTAGTGCCACATTTACCACGTCTTCTTCTTAAATATTCGGTCCAGTTCTCCAGTCGGCTCTATTCATAGCTTTCCCGTTCATCTCTTCATAGCTTTTTGCATCCTACATCACTCTGCACGTATTGTAGGTGCGGTCTTCCTCGACACCTCTTGCGTTGAACCATTCCCTCCAATACCGTTGTCCTATCAGTCTAGTCCTCCTCTTCTTTATACTTTTCCCTAACGTATAATTTCCCTTCACCCTCTTAAATACTTCAGCATTGCTTCATTGCTTTGTGAATGTACTAGGTAGGGATATTTGCCCTCAGCTACGTCGAGACGTCTTGGCATCCTGGGAATTGGAGTCCCACTGCAGGTGGAGCGGTAGAATAACACCCACGGTATCCCCTGTCTGACGTAAGAGGCGACTAAAAGGGGCTCAAAAGCTCTGAACTTTGCAGCACGGTTTGGCGACCACGGGACCCTTAGCTGAGTTCTGGCGTTGCTTCCACTTACTTCTGCGAGGCTCCTCACTTTCATCTACCCTATCTGACATCCCTTGGTCAACTCTTGTTCTTTTCCGTTCCCGACTCTATTAGGCTTTCCGATGGCTAGGGATTCTTTCATTTTACGCCCTTTGTGCTCCTTGTCGGTCTTTGGCCGACACAATCATTTCTCGAAGTGTCGGATTCCTTCCACTTTCCCTCTGATTAGTGTTGTATAGAGAATGGTTGCCTATTCGTACTGCCTCTTAAAACAATAATCACAACCACCACCTCCTCTACCATTTGTTTATTTCTCCGTTGCCACTGTTGAGTCTGACAGACCCATGATGTTAGTAATTCTTGTTTTTGAAGATGTTGGCAACAGTGCACACGGCTCATCTAACATTATTGTTAGTAACAGTTTGCTAGTGACTTTACCCTCCAGCTTTGTTTTAATCGTTTAGGGCTCAGGTAAGTAAAACACGGGTTTGCTAGTCCCAGGGTAGGAATACTGGCGTTCTGTGTATCTCCACCCCAGTACGAACACAAATCACGGCCCATAACCTCGGTCTATACAGGAAGCGTGCATGAAACGGAACGTCACGTATTCTTGAGATGCTAAGGGTTCCTACCTTATGAAATCAGATGAAGATTCTGAAGGTGATCCCGATTTTTTTAAATGCACTTAACGTGAAACACAGAGAGGAGATATTGCAGCAGAAAGTAGTGCTATATTATTTCTTGTGAAGGACAGGGTAATGGAGAGGAAGAAAGAGATGCCCAGGCGTTGAGTTAGTACTAGATCACATAATATTGTCTCGCATATTTCTGGCGTAAAAGGAATTTTAAAACAGTGAATTCCTCGTATGTCTCAGGAAACATGCCAAGTTCATTTGTAGAGAACGCCTATAGTAAAAATTCTGAGAGCGATTCATTTTTTAGATTCCCATCAGTGATATTACGTTTTCTGATGTTAAGTCTAGGCAACATGGAACTTCAAGAAACGTTACGTTACAATGGACATCTGGTTTACGAGCTTCAAACACGTTGTTGACCGGCTACATACTGACTGTAAGAAGGGACAAGAAATAAATCACACCCGACTTCAGCAACAATACACGGCGACAATATTTTAGTAGCACTTCGTGATTCCTAAAAGACTGCACAATAATCAGTTATATGCCGAAGGAGAGAACCATGCACCACGAGGCTAAATCTGACGAGAGCACAGACAGACCAAATGCGTACTTTATGTGACGTAGTGTGACATTTTCCTCAGATAGACGTTGATAATAACCGTCTTTGCTTCACGGAGAACGGAATATGCATCTGTAATTATCTTTGGAATACGACGGGAAAAGGACATTTCAATATGGTAATTTATTTAAATGAAAGAATTAATTATAAAACTTAAGAAAATGGAGCAATATTGTAACATGATTTATAAGGTAATAACGAGAAAGTGGGACACGACAGACGCGGCCCATCACTCACTCTCTTGCCTTGGACGTGGAAGGAAGCAATTGTATAAGCTTAGCATTTATTAATACTATTATCGCCTAAGGTTCGTCGCCGATATTCACGACAGACGCGACCGGTATTCTGTCGTACGGTCGGAGTTGAAAACCTACAACCTGTTTTCCAGTCATTGACCGGGTCAGGGATGGATGAATGAAGCAGATATAGGCTATTAGTACGATGGGGTCGCCACTCCCAAAGTGATTTATTAATGACTGATAGATGCTATGAAATGACAATGGAGAGTGTTGCTGGAATGAAAGATGACAGGGAAAACCGGAGTACCCGGAGAAAAACCTGTCCCGCCTCCGCTTTGTCCAGCACAAATCTCACATGGAGTGACCGGGATTTGAACCACGGTATCCAGCGGTGAGAGGCCGACGCGCTGCCGTCTGAGCCACGGAGGCTTACGGTCGGAGTTATGGAATTTAATAATAATCTGAACTGCTTGCTGTTAATTTCAAGATTGGAATTACAGTTTCTCGATCGTATAAATGATCGTATTAACTGAAATTTATGCTTGCATGGCCTAGAAGCCCCAGAGGCTCTGAACTTTGGAGCGTGGGTTCGTGACCACGGGGCCCTTACCTGAGTCCTGGCATTGCTTCCACTTACTTGTGCCAGGCTCCTCACTTTCATCTATCCTACCCGACCTCCCTTGGTCAACTCTTGTTCTTTTCAGACCCCGACGGTATTACTTATGGAGGGCTAGGGAGTGTTTCATTTTCATGCCCTTCGTGGCCCTTGTCTTCCTTTGGCCGATACCTTCATTTTTCGAAGTGTCGGACCCCTTCCATTTTTTCTTTCTGATTAGTGTTATACAGAGTATGGTTGCCCAGTTGTGTTTCCGCTTAAAACAATAATCACCACCACCACCACCACCACCACCATTCCACAGGCAATATGGCGCACTCGTGAGAGCTCCACCATCTTCGGCTGTGTCTGCACACAGTGTGACCAGACGTTTCCGACCAGTGGTTGGAATCAGCCAGTCACAATCTTATTATTCAAGAAAGGTGATCCACATGGCATCACCAACTGGCGATACATTTCCTTCATGCGTACCATTTATTGACGTCAGAAAAGTTGGATGGCGCAGCCACGCGGTAGAATGTTGAAGCTGCAACATAGTGACTGGTGAGGTTTATTTACATGGCGAAGCATTGACGTCGTGATAGAAACAGAAAGAATATTGTCAAATTTGAGGAGGTACTGCTCTGTATAAGGTTGCAAATCGTATAAAACGGATGCGAAATCTGTTCACTACTTTCCTGTATAAAAAGTTCAGAAAGAAAGATGGGTTTCCGTGCTGTCAATTGGAAAACGCGTTACGCGATACATGACAGTGTGCAGTATGCATTCTCGTGAAGACGACTTCTTTCCACAGCGTAGGTACCGGTACTGTTTATTGTACTCATTGATAGTTATTGTCTCTAATTTGTATTCACAAAGATTAGGTTCATCAAAAATACTGATAAACTTGTAGCCTAATACTTCTGTGCCGCACATAGAATGTAATCCGCTCTTTGTAAACTTCTTCATATGTGTAACATCAGATAGTAAATTAACTATCTACATGTGAGTAATATCTTTAACTGGTAGTAATTAAGCACTGCATTTAAATTGCCTATATAATACTTCTATCAATGAAAGAAAATATGTAGTATTTTGCCGTCATAAATTAGCTTCTTTTTTGCTATTTGTTATTCGTCACACCGACACAGATAGGTCTTATGGCGACGATGGGACGGGAAAGGTCTAGGAATGGGAAGGACGCGGTCGTGGCCTTAATTAAGGTACAGCCCCAGCATTTGCCTGGTGAGAAAATGGTAAACCATCTTCAGGGCTGCCGAGAGTGGGGTTCGAACCCACTATCTCCCGGATGCGAGCTCACAGCTGCACGCTCCTAACCGCACGGCCAACTCGCCCGGTCATCATAAATTAGAAGCCAACACCTAATTATTTGGTAGAATTGAACAAACCAAGTATTCTTCAACCCCAAACAGCTGTGACTGTAGAGGTTATAGTACTCTTAAATTATAATTTTCGAACTTTGCTCTGCATATTCTGTAGGTAGTTATAATTTTTTATACTTAATATTGTCGGTTCTAAGTTCTAACTTTTGTGCTGATGGTAAAAATGGAAGAACATTTAAGTTTATGTGGGCTGTTCCAACACAAGCCTGTATAAAGCCTAAGATTTATTTGCTTTACAACATTTACTTAGTAGAATTATTATTTTCTTTCTTCCCCAAGATTACAGTTTACGAAACAGGTAACTCCCCGGTCACCTGGCTAAGGCTTTGGCATGGACCAAATCAACAAGAAATTACTCCATAACCTCTAATAGTGGAATATTACAGTAGCATAACTGTTAAGGTGAATTAGCATGTCAACGGTAACATTTCTCTGACAAACCCGCTTTACATATACAGTTGCACTTCACATTTTCACCCCCTTGTTCAAGACAACATTAACTTTGTGCGGTTTTGAATCGATGTGGGATGATTGTAAACACAACGCTACAACACCAGTTTCATCTTCTGTTTCAAACTTTTTACCTACACATATCAAGTAATTACGCTTGAATATTTCTTCCCCTTCCACTAATGGACGCGTGAAATCTCCGACAACTCTCAACAGTTGCGCATACGACACCAAAGACATTTTTTAACACTTAATAAATCCTACAGACGCACACCCGATCACTGTCGTGTTTACATCCCGTCACTATCTCGCCGCCATATTGGAAACAGCTCACCGTAAGCTCCTCCCCCGTTTCGGACGTCAATAAGCTATACTCAGGTGGGTTAGCCAAGATAATAACCACCTGGATGATAGACAACAATGTTTTAGCGCCAGGGCAGAAAGGGTTTCTGACACATTACAGAGTTTTTGAGCATAACTTCACACTCAAAACAAAATTTGATAAGGCAAGTTGTGTAAAAGGCCAGCTCCTAGCAGCTTGGCTGAATTTTTCTAATGTCTTCGGCTACGTGCCGCATGACGCGATCTTTGCGGCCCTTGAAAGAATTGGAGCTGGCACTAAACTAAAGAAGGTTAGTAAAGATATGTATATGGGTTCTTCCACCCATATACAGACTGAAAATCGGGTCAAGACAACATTTACATCGAATGTGGAGTAAGGCAAGGCTGTCCTATGAATGGACTTCTGTTTAACCCTGTTATTGACCCCGCAGTTAGAGCTGTTCAGAGCGGGAATACAAACCATCAGATTCTCGCCTAAGCTGATGACATCGTACTATTATCCGACGACTCGATAAAGCTACAAAACAACATTAATGTCATCAATACTATGTCAAAGAAGATCAACATAAGTCTTACAGCTTCGAAGTTCTTCAGCCTATATCTGTCTGGTGAGACACCTGTAGCAACGAGAAACTCCATTTTTAAAATTGACAATGAAGATCTAAAGGCTTTGAAAGTTGGAGAGTTTGAGAAGTTTCTTGGGAAGCCTGCTGGATTTCGCATCTCATCCGACGCGAAAAAACTGGCTGACCTCATCTTCATGGCACAGAAGATCTTACGTTCCAAGTTAGAGTTATAATATAAAGGCCGAGGTTAAGAAGATCCTATAACTATCCCAGGAGGCCTCTAACGACTATCTATATGATCCTACAAAGGCAGGTTGTCTTGGGTTACCTGTTGCAGAGAACAATTCAGACTATCAGCTGATCGGTAATGCCTTCAAGGTCCTGACTTCAACTTACATCTGTACTGCAGAGCTTGCCTTTGAGGACCTAAAGACCTTAGTCCAGAAGAGACTTGGAAGACCTGTCCTTCATGAAGACGTATCAGCTTTCCTGAATGGCCATAACGAGGGCGAGTGCAGATGGAACTCTAATCCATTACAATCTGTCTGGGCTGAAGCTTGCAAGGCCTCGAGAAGAAACCAGATTATATGGAAAATGGAGTACTTCGTACAATCGGTTACCATCTATGAAAATATCATGTGCAGCAATGATCGTCATAAGGCGCTAAAGACACTCAGAATAAACCTTCGGTCTAAGCACCTTAATAGATTGATCAGCATGCCCAATCAAGGTAAAGTAATGGAATGCGTAGCTGCAGACACAGCTAGCTCCCACTTCTTGAGAACCGGTCTGTTTACCAGATTTGCAGACTGGAGATTTATCCACCGAGCTAGGCTGAATTTACTACCGCTCAATGGGAGTCGCCGTTCTGCATCTGATGGCAACAAGAAGTGTAGGAGATGCGGCTGCGAGAATGAGACTCTGCCTCATATAGCTAATCATTGCATGAGATACTCTGCATTTTATCTGCGGAGACACAATGTTGTGGTCTCCAGGGTCAGAAGGTCAGCTGCTGCAAGATACAGTATCTTCAGCGACAACCAGGTCGTGCATGACGAACTACGCCCAGACCTGGTTATTGTCAAGGATGGTAAAGCCTTAGTGCTGGACATTTCAGTTCCATTTGAGAACAGGAAATCTGCTTCCGAAGATGCCAGACAGGCCAAAAGAGAGAAGTACGCGACCTTGGCGACGGCTCTTCGCACACGTTTTATATCGGTGATGGTAAATGCCGTTTTAGCTGGGTCATTGGGATCTTGGGACCCAGATAATGACAAAATGCTACGTTCCATCTGTAGCAAGAAATACTTAACTTATTCAAGAAGCTGTGTGTGTTGGACACAATTAGCTTCATGCGCGACATTTATGTGTAGCACATCACTGGTGTGCGACGGAGATGATCAAGTGCCCTGGCTGGGATTTTTCCAGGGTTTCCCCAGTCTCTCAAGGTAAATACCGGGGTAGTGAGGTCATATAAGGCCGTGGCTATGACAGTAGAAGTAGACTGCTTACCCGATTATGCGGACTACAGAAATGTAGTGAGTTACGTGATGTTTTTGTGTGTAGTGTAGTGTCCACAAATATCAAAAGACAATTCGGGGCGTTTTATGCCAGTTTTCCGATGTGAAGTGTAGGGTTTTTAATATTACTTTTTTAATTTGCCTTAAACATTACTTATGTTACAGTGCGCGACATCCAAAATGTGTATTTTCTTTAGCGTGTGTTACATCACGGTGAATTAATATGTGTAGGACCAGGACAACGTCAAGATGGACTTAATATGTCGCAGTAGCGAGGACACTTGTTCTTGCCGCCATCAGTAGCCTGATGATATGTAAATCTAACAATCAGCAAGATAATAAACATTCTCTCGAAAAGGAACTATTGAGAAACCATTTGCAGAAGAGAGCTGACAGCAAACACATTGCTTCAACAACTAGGAAGTGAGCTAGAAGAGAGAACGCGAAAAGGAGAAAGTGGTAAGCACTTGCTACCTTTGTACGGACAGTAAGTCTCGGCTCTCATGCGTTAAGTGCAAGAAGTTCATATGTCTGCAAAGTCATTTGTAGAGAGCGCCTACAGTAACACTTCTGAAATCGTTTCACTCTTTACCTTGTTCTCACTGATATTTACTGTTTTCTGATGTCCTTAGGAGTGAGAAATGTGAGAGACTAAATTGCAGACGCAGTGTGACAATAAATTTGTAGAAACGTATACGTTATGTTTAGCAGTGTAGCTTAGCAATTTTATTCTGTAAATTATAAATATAGAAGTAATAATAAACCATAACAAAATATTTCTAAAGTCCATATAAATACGTCATTTTTATATCTTGACCCGTAGTCCACAAGAAAGAGGGGGGGTGAACCATGAAGGTCTGAGAGTAGTAATGGCGCTGGCAGGGGATAACTAGCCCCAATCTACAGAGGGATAAGCTCTAGAACACAAGAAGGGGGTGCACCATGAGGTTCTCAGAGTAGCAATGGCGCTGGCAGGGGCTACCTAGTCCACATCTACAGAGGGATCATCTCTAGAACACAAGGTAACTTGTAAAAAGTACTCACCAGCCCCTTCACCATCAAGTTTTCGCTTCATTTTTCTTCCAATTGTACTCTTCCGTTTCCCAGCAACGATCGCTCTTTGTTGAATCTAACACATTGTTTTGTTACAGAAATATTTTGAGAATACGGTAATTTTGATGCTGTTTATTTGCTAATAAGTCCCTCGATGTTGTTTTCCAGGTATGAAGACGCTACAAAATGAATTCTTTATGAAAAGTTCGATATCAAGATCATGGCAACTCGTAGATGATGACAAACTTACTTACTTCTTGAACTTTATTTTCGTGTCTTTCCCGATGCATGGGGACGTAGACTGATCCTTTCCCTCAATACGTTCATTCTTTCTGTTCATTCTCTTGAGCGGACTCTATGTCATGCCACATATACTACTTGAGCCTTCATTTCAGCTTCCAGATATATACAGTATAATAGAGCTTGTGTAGATATCTGTAGTAGTGTAAATGTGGGAATTCTGACGCCACCTCTACCTCATTGACTGTGCTGACTTACACCTCACATGACCTCACTAGAGGGGCTGGCTACGTGTCCAGACATCGTTCTCGACCCTGGCCTTAATGGCCTAAGACCCCAGTTCGATGCCAAAAAGTGCAAGCTTAACCTAACAGCCACCGTGATTATGGATAAGAGGTGAGCTTAACCTAACAGGCATGACGTGTCTGGACTTAAACTCGCAGATCACTGGTTTGACTCCAGACCTAAGGGCATTAACGGTACAGAGCCTAGTTCGATGCCTAAGAGTACAAGCTTTAAAATAAGAGACTCAAAGCTCAACACACGCGCTATCCACATAAGAGAAGAAGCTTAACCTAACAGACTTCAAGTTCGATACCCTGGCTAACTGCAGGCTTAACGTCACGCTGACCACGAGTTAACCTAACTTAACCTCCTAGGAGATGGAGTTGAACGTGCAACAAGATGGGTGCTCTAAAGCATCACACGTATGATTTTAGACATCAAGTTCTATACCCAGGCCAACAGCAGGCTTAACGTCACGCTGACCACGCGTTAACCTAATTTAACCTCCTAGGACATCGAGTTGAACGTGGAACAACATGGCTGCTATAAGGCTTCATATGTATGATTTTAGACATCAAGTTCTATACCCAGGCTATCTGGTGGCTCAACGTCACGCTGACCACGCGTTAACCAAACTTAACCTTTTAGGACATGGAGTTGAACGTGGAACAAGATGGCTGCTATAAGGCTTCGTATGTATGATTTTAGACATCAAGTTCTATACCCAGGCTAACTGCAGGCTTAACGTCACGCTGACCACGCGTTAAACTAACTTAACCTCCTAGGACATGGAGTTGAATGTGGAACAACATGGCTGCTCTAAGGCTTCATATGTATGATTTTAGACATCAAGTTCTATACCCAGGCTAACTGCAGGCTTAACGTCACGCTGACCATGCGTTAACCTAACTTAACCACCTAGGACATGAAGCTGAACGTGGATCAAGATGGCTGCTATAAGGCTTCATGTGTATGATTTTTGACATCAATTTTTATACCCAGGCTATCTGCAGGCTTTACGTCACGCTGACCATGCGTTGACCTAACTTAACCTCCTAGGACATGGAGCTGAACGTGGATCAAGATGGCTGCTATAAGGCTTCATGTGTATGATTTTTGACATCAAGTTTTATACCCAGGCTATCTGCAGGCTTTACGTCACGCTGACCACGCGTTAACCTAACTTAACCTCCTAGGACAGGGAGTTGAACGTGGAACAAGATGGCTGCTATAAGGCTTCAAATGTATGATTTTAGACATCAAGTTATATACCCAGGCTAACTGGAGGCTTAACGTCACGCTGACCTCTCAGAACTTGGAGATTAACGTGGAACAAAATGGCGGCTATCAGGCTTAATACGTATGCTTTATTCATTGGGGCGTAACATTAGAAAACGACTTAAGGAAGCTTGGAGCTGAACTTAGAAGAAGATGGCAGTTATAAGACTTAATTCATATGCTTCATTCATAGGTGCCGAAACATTTGAGAGCGATAAGGGAGCTCGGAGCTGAACTTGGAAGAGAATGGCTGCTATAAAGCTTAAAAGGTATGTTTTTAGACTTAAAGATCGATACCCGGGCTAACTGCAGGCTTAAGGTTAGGCTGACCACGCGTTAAACTATCTTGACGTCCCAGAACTTGGAACCGAACGTGGAACAAGGTGGCGGCTATCAGGCTTAATACGTATACTTTATTCTTAGGGGCGTAACATTAAAAAGCGACTCAAGGGGGCTTGTAGCTGAACTTCGAACATGATGGCGGCTATAAGACTTAATTAATGTGTTTTAGACATAGGGGGCGTAACACTGGAAAGTGACTTAGTGGAGCTTGGAGCTGAATTTCGAACTTGATTGCGGCTACAAGACTTAATGCAAGCGCTTTATACATAGGGGGCGTAACACTGGAAAGTGATTCAGTGAAGCTTGGACCTGAACTTTGAAAATTTTGGCTGCTATGAGGCTCAATAAATATGTATAATTCTTAGGGGCATAATATCGGAAGGTTACTTTGGGGCCACAGATCTGAACTAAGGAAAAGACGGCAGCTGCACATGGACTAGGGGGCTGGTGTAATATTTAATAAATGTACTTTACTGATAGTGGGTGTAACAACGGGAAATATCTTTCGGGCTCGAAGCTGAGCAACTGTATCATTATACCTCCTCATGCTCCTCCTCCTCATAGATTTAGTCTTCCTACTCTTCCTCCTCATCATCATCACAGACTTAATAGCGTACGACTATCTCCTCGTCTACCTCCTCCTCCTGAGTGCAAGATTAACCTAACTGGGCTGAGCATGTAACGTAATAAGGCCACGCGGTTTTTGACACGCAGTGATCACGTGGTCATGGATATGCATATTTGGACTTGTCCGCTATTAGGCCCTCCCTCTTGCAAATTCATGTCTTTATATATGCCATGAGTAGACATTGTTTTATTTAGTCGATAAGATACTGTAACATAGAGTTTATCGCTTTGAAGTTCATAATGACAAGGACATTGACAGTTGATGTTAAAGTGAACAGAAACAAATTCGTGTTCAGAGAGGTGGCTGTGTTGGACTGCGCTGTGTTGTGGGCACAAAAAGTCGTGAGTTTAGTATTTAGCCCAACATCTTCTTACTGCTTGTAAACGGATGAAGATAAAAGGCTAACACAATGGATGAAAAACATTTAGGACTACGGTGGGAAGAAGAAGTAATTCCATATCGGTTTCTACCTATGATAATGAACGCTTATTTGTCAAAAGAGCCGATTTTGTTTTTCTATTGGTGTTGAAAAGAAGGAATGGTTGCCCGAGTATCTACCATCAAAATGTGAAATTATCGACATGCGTGAATTAGGATGTCCACCATTTAAAACTCTCCTCAAGGAGCATATTGGAGAAACATTTAAACAGTCTTCACGACATGTGTGCTTGCTTTTGATTGGTTGTGTCGCAGTGCATGCCCGGAGGTGAACAACATTTGTAAACTGCAGTGTCGAAATGACGACAGTGTGAAAGAGGCATTTGAAGAGTAAAGACATCCTGCAATTTCTATCTGATACTAAGTGTAACGAAGTTGAAAAGGCAATCGTAAAGCTTTATGCTAGCAAAAGGAAACTAAACACTCTTACTGAAGAAGTGTTGAATGCATTACCAAAGGCATTTTTGGTCAACGTAGCTGCGAATACTGTAAAGAAGATCTGGGATAAAGTGCCTCAAGATCCTGTTTTGTCAGAGTGTAGTTAACATCACGAATATGTGAGACTTTCAGTGAGACAGTGCCGCACATGTCAAAACAAACGACTTGACTTCTCATAGCTGCAAGAAAAGTTGAAGAAACGTGCTGGGAGGAATGAGAGGAAGCATGCTGGCCATGAGCTCATCACTAAGGTGATTGATCTCCTTACATTTAAGCTTCATCTTCCTCGTTACCATATTCTGGCCCTCCAACTCGAATTGACGTCTGCTTACCACGCGGTGATACTGGTACTAGTATGATAGATGCTGCGTGCAAAGTGCACGACATTGCTTATCGTCAAAATAAACCAGAAATAAGACGTGCAACTGATGAAAATCTGCTTCGTAAAGCTATGGAGCGTGTGACTTCACCTAATGCTACAGTTGCTGAGAATTTTGCAGCACTTGTCGTTGCCGGGGCAATGAAAGAGAACCTATTGCTGGGTGGAAGTCTTACAAGATAAAAAAGGCAGAGAAATATCTAAGGACTAAAGAAGTTTACTTTGGTGAAAGAAGAAATTGTACGTAGGCCTATACGCTGAAATAAGTAACATTTGTAAAACATAGTGCATGTGTTGCTCGATTAATATTTTAACTTCTCTCTTGTCCACTACCAGTCAAAATCCTAACTTAACTAATAGTAGCAAAGTTAACTGACAAGCTTATGCAATAGTAGACAGGAGAGGTAGAGGTTTGCCCCACTCAGCTAGGTAACCCGTACAAACTCAGCTGATCGGCAGTACCACAGCACCACCCATACGTAATGGCCCCGTGAGAGTGAAACAAATCAGGAAGCGTCACACACCACTACACTCCCAGAACAAAGATGAACATAGAAACAGTTTAAAATTCACCTCCAGGTGGTAGAAAGGAACAACAAGACCGATGGATCAAGTTACCAACCCGTCAGTGTGTCAAATAGTTTTGAGCAGAAACAAGACAAATCGTTTCGTTTAAAGCAAGAGAAATTTAATTCATGATCTCAAAGGAGAAATGAAATGAGAAAATAAATTACAGATCATCCTCGAAGATTTGCATAATGGTGTAAAATATAGGTTAAATGAATTAATATAAAACCAAGTTGATATTCAATTAAATTCAAATTAACATTAAAATAACATCAAATAAAATTAAAATAAATTAAATTAACCAGATTAAATCCACAGTAAAACTCCAATAAACTCATGTTTGAACTGAATTAAATTAAATTCAACGAAATTAAATTTAAAACCGCCGGCCGGCAAGAAATGAATTGAAAGAAATAAAACGACACAATCATACCTTTTGGTCACCTTCGCAACAAAACACAAACTTTTTTCTTAACAGAAGGAATTATTCTTTAAAAATTTGTAAATGAATTGAATTTACGAACGTTCTCAAATTCTTCAACACACTTTCTCTCTTTCTCGAATTACGTTATTGATAGGGTAACAAGATACACTGGGAGCTCCAGCATAGGATATCAAATCCTTTTAGTAAGATACTCAAATGGAATGGAAAAACTCCACAACACTAAACCGGGAAATGAAAGGAAATGGACGTAGATGGGGGCTAAAATCACATCCAACACGGGTTACATAAAAAACACAGAACAATATTACGACTGGGCTGTCCACCTTCTAAAAATTATAAACATCTTTAGAAACAATCCTCATCACCAAGGCAACCATCATAAATTGTTATAATTAGCGAGAACCAATCCCGTTAGTGGACCAATAATGGTAGGAAAAATGGAGTCAAATAAACAACAGGCTATTACCCAAACACACGTAAAAATCAAAATGAAAAATAAAACGAGATTAAATTGAAAGAAAAAGGAACAAATTTAGTACCAAAGGCATCGAGCCATGGCAATCCTTACTGGAACTCCCATTTATTAACCGAGTTTTAAACAAAGATTTAATTTGAAACAGTAGAACATCCGCGAGCTGGCAATAATAATAATAAAAATAAAAATAATAATAATAATAATAATAATAATAATAATAATAATAATAATAATAATAATAATAATAATAATAATAATAATAATAATAATAAACTTTCCTTTTTTCAATTTTGCCCCAAAAACGTATAAAATTTCTTATGGTGATCGTTAACCACTTCGTGGTTAAATAAAGCTAAAGTAATACATTTTCAACCCGATCTTAGTAGTACAGTATGTTGGTAAATTTTTCACAAGAATGCTGATAAATTTTTGACGCACACCATTTTTTTTATTATAGAAAGGGTTTTCTTGGACGGATTCCAGAAGTAGTTCATTCCTGACGACGAATATACAAATTTAAATAGAGATGTACACTTACAGTTAGGTTGCCGCAGTAGTAGAGAAGTTCAAACATCGCCTAGCCATGTTGCCTTACCAGACGAAGATAACAATATTTTAAGCAACACAACTAATCTCACATACGAGGATGAACGAAAAAAATCTTCTGAGGGTTTTGGAGCACAACCCTCCTTTTTAGTGCTACTATCCGTAATCCATGCCACTACTCCAGTCCATGGCGCGGCGATAAATACACAAGCGTCTGCTCTCCATCATGGGACCTATGCGAGTGCAACACTACGCTTCGCTTCCTCCCCGGGGTCGAGAGTTCCAAGAAGGCCGACTCATGCGTTGATTGGCCAGGGCAAAGCGGAGGGGGAAGCCGCCGATAGTTAGCACTACTGCCGTAGGGTAGCAGTAGCAACCAGAGTTTACATAAGCTCGAAGAATAAAACATAACTTGGCGAAGCATGAGAGATAATCGTGAGAATTGTATTATATTGACACAAATTTCTACGGCGTAACAGCCAATGCGAAAACGTAAATGGAGAGGAGACAAATACGAAACCTCGGTTTCAGGTTCTAGAATAAAAAAGAAAATTAAACAAACGTTTTAAAATGCATCCTCTTTATTAATCCATGAATTGAGTGTGTTATTAAAACCAAGCCATTCGACGTACAGTTTATTACCGCGCCAACGAGTAACATGTTCTATTAAAAAGTGATTAGGACGTTTAACTTTCTGAAGCTCTTTTATGTAGAATCCTCCTTTTATAGGCTGTTGTGAAATAACGTTAAGTAAATAGGTCAGTAGTATAAGTGGACAGTTCTAAAGCGGCCGCTACCACAGGCTCTTCGGCCGCCTTCGCCTCCACACGCTCTCGGGGGAGTTCTGCACTTCATTGACTGCGTTTCCGCCGCCTCCACCTCCCCACGCTCTCGGGAGAGGCCTCCTCCGCATTGACTGCGCTGGCTAAGACTGCATGCTTAACCTCACGTCCGCCATCTTGAATGGGCTTAACCTTACTCTTGACGCGTAAGAGAGCAAGCCTAACCTCATGGAGGGGCCTATCCACATCTTTACGACGATAGTCCTTCCTGACGCCTAAGAGAGCGAGCTTAACCTCACATCCACCATCTTGGAGGGCTTAACCTAACTTTTGACGTGTAAGAGAGCAAGCCTAACCTCATGGATGGGACTAACCTCAGTTTTAGGGCCGGAAGTCCTCCCCGACGCCTAGGAGAGCGAGCTTAATCTCATATCCGCGATCTTGGTGGGGCTTAACCTTACTTTTTACGAGCAAGACCGCAAGCCTAACCTCATGGAGGGGCCTAACCTCAGTTTTCGGCCGGATCCCCTTCCTGACGCCTAAGAGAGCGAGCTTAACCTCACATTCGCCATCTTGCAGGGCTTATCCTCACTTTTTACGCGCAAGACAGCAAGCCTAACCTCATGGAGGGTCCTAACCTCAGTTTTAGGGCCGGATGCCCTTCCCGGCGCCAATTGCACAAGATGAGGCTGTACATAGCCCTTATGAGACGGCTTAAGGGCGCTTGCGCAAGATGATGGCTATCTAATTGCACAAGATGGCTGCTATACATAGGCTCTTATGAGACTCCCTAGGGACGCTTGCGCAAGATGGCGGCTATCTAATTCTACAAGATGGGGCTATACATAGCTTCTTATGAGATCAACTGACTGGGAAGAAGCCACATATAACGCTACAAACGAAGTTATTCCAGCAGAAGATAAAAAATTCCATCACAACATCACCCAATCCCCACTCTGTTAAAAATGTCTGGAGGTGGACACACAGAGGCATGAACTTACTACCTGTAGAAGTGTCAAACTTGTCTGGAAATGGTTTTATTCTGTGCTACGACAGATGACAGGATTAGCTAATCATAATGCACGCGGCACTTGAAATTTGCGCTAACCTGGCTTGTCATTGGGTATCTTTATTATGTCCAGAAAAACGAACAGTGCTCCCTGAACACATTCATCCGACTTCTAAAAGATGCCAAACCACAATTACTGAAACGTGTGCCACCGAGAGAGAAACATCACGTTAAGGAACTCGAGAGTGTTTCATTATAACAGTGAAATGGTCGTGCAGTGTTTTTCACTCAATGTGTTTTGTTCCAATGGTTTTTTCTTCTTTTTCTTTTTTCTCAGTTGACTATTCTATAGAACAATAAGATACGAGAGAAAATGTAATAATTTTTCAAGTACGGAAGGACTTGTGACAAGTGAACATTATCGTATAATAAGAGATTGAGTGCTTAGTGCTTTGCTTGTTGTATTCCTTTTGTATGTTTATACTGTACCTTTATATTTGGGAGATATAAAATAATTACAAAAAAGAAGGTAAATGAACGAGTGCTGGGGCTCCAAAGTTACCGAGCTCTCGATGCGATATATATCGATTACTACAATGTAACGATTACAATTTTAATTTCAGAACTGAATTACGAGTAAAAATCTTTACATGTAATTAAATAACTTGCCATTCTTGGAAGTGAGCTCTTCATAAATGTAGTGTTCGTGCTCCTTACAAAGAATGGACGACAGAGCGCGCATGTAAAACAAAAGAGAAAATAGAATGCAATACTCCTCACAGGATGAAATGATCCCTTGTAACCCTTGCAAGTGTTTAGAAGTTGCGTGATATCTTATGGAACTAGTGTCGGGGTATCTTAAAAGACACCAGCGCTGTTATAAGTTATAAGTAAACAAACGATATTGAATGTTCACAGGCCGCGTCTTGGAGCAGTGAAGTTATGTCTAGAGAAAATACGGAATTCACTGTGCGTCAGAAGAGACGAAAGTGATATCGGACAGGGAGAGTGGAAACATTATATGACCAAGCTCGTGACTCCACGGGTGCCATTCTGCTCTAAAACCCCTTGGCATGGCTGTAATACCAAGCACATCCTTTTTAAATGTATTAAAAACAACAAGACCGAACAGAATCACTTTGAACGCGGTCGTAAGAAGGGTCTTAAAGGGCGCCTAACTCTATGTGTCCTCCAAGTTATCGGATTAGTGATGCGACATGTTGAACTGATACGGGACAGTTGTACAACAAATCACATAATCCTAAGTAGGAGAAGGAAGAGGTAACCTCTGCTTGACTCTCTGCTCGGTGACCACGGATCTCGTAGCTGAGTCTGACACACTAACCAGTTATTTGTGTGAGCCTCCTAACTTTCGTCTTCACCGTTCGACCTTCCTTGGTCAACTCATACTCTGACGCTATTAGGTTTGTGTCTTACCTCCCTTTTCTCGATAGGTTCACTCTCCTCTGATTGGTGTTAAGAGAGGAAGGGTGTCATCAGTTCTGTAATAATCTGTCCCCGATCCCCTGGTGCTCTGCCATGAGCATAACTATCTCTTCCTCTCGGTCAATTACTTGACTGATACTGAAAATCTTGTGCTCTCAGCCCACTCACTGCCTGTGACTTATCAATGAAATATCTTCCCTCCATCTCCTTTGCTCATGGATTGGTGTTCGCTAGAGGACCTCTTTTCAAATTTCCAATATTAAGTTAATGATCCGAGCGAGAATTTCCATTATTCGTGTCAGAAGTGCTTACAATCGAGTAACATAACACGAAAATAAACTATGTGGACCATTACGTGATTTAGAAGTCGTTCATTATCTAAGTGGTTAAAACAAGCAATTGTCGTACCTGCTCAATGTCCGTTGTGCTATGAATATCTTGTTATTGTTTTCATTGTGATGTATGACTGCTACTTTCAAGAGATGAGCAGCTCGTGTGATCAGAGTTACAGTTTCTCCAACTTTTGTTACATGAATATGTATGTATACTGGGTATTCAGCCCGAAGCTCCGCCAACAGCTGTCATAAACAGCCTAGGCATCACTGAAGAGGCGTACTAGGGAAATGAGGAGTGAGATACTTTCCCGTTGTTTTCGTCACCGAGCCAGCAGTTGCTATTACATATCAGTCTGCCAAGCCCACTGAAATGCATGCACCAACCGACCCTATGAGCGATATTTTCACACCATTCATAACAGGGACTGGCTGCATAAGGATTGTTATTACTAGCATCACTCATACCTCAGTCACTTTCATGTTGTCAAAGCCAAGGATGAGACTGAGACAGGTCAATGAAAGTAACAAATTTGATATAGCCCATACCAGAAGACATAGTGCACTGCAAACACTACATCTTGCCAGCAAAGGCATACATGAATATATCTGGAGATACCTGATAGTTCCCATTCCTCTCACGATGAAAACAGATCCACACACTATTCTTATGTACTGTACTTTCTTATTACAGATACCGGTACCGTAATGTGAGCTACTTTAAGAAGTACAATCACACCCGTGGTGTGGAACTGCTTATTACCAACGCCTTTCTTATGACCACCCTGAGGATATTTTCTAAAATACATGTTTCTTTCTGTAACAGCTAAACGTGTAAAGTTAAAACTTCGTTCATTGTCAAATTACGACGAATAAAATGCAGTTATAGTGTCTATGAACACCTGTTTTGCCCGTTACGCACGCGTATTAAAGCACCTAACACTTGGATATAACTCATGGGTCGTCCGAGAGAGGAAGAAATATCCTAAAAATACACCAGTCACCTGTCTTCACAGAATTGAGACTCACACTTACTGTAAGACATCTATTAAACGGGGGCACCATAGCCGAGGTTGCCAACACGTCCTTGATTCTCCTGGATGGGTGTGGGTTCGAGAAACGTCAGAAAATAAATTTCATTTTCTGGAGTGGTACATGACCCAGAGGTTCACTCAGTCTGCTCCAGAAATGAGTACCAGGTTAATTCGTGGGCCCAAAGTGATTTCGCTCTTCCTCGTGGCTGTGCTGAGGAATGCACCTTGCGTTTTATTTACCTGGAGCCAAATTTCTGTCACTGGTGATGGAGGCCATTTATACTCGTATCTCAACGAACAGGAAACATCTAAAACCACTTGGATTGTCATTCAACGAGAAATGAGGTCTCAACTGAAATTAATATACAATTGATTTAACACATTACGCAAATGCAGAAATCCAACACTGGTGAAGTGTAATTGGTATCGTTCATTTCATAGCGCGATGATGTTTACCTTTCCATGAAACTTGCTGTAAGTTGTACGTTCCTAGTAACGGCTAGACCTGGTAACGTTACTGAGAGTTCCTCGTTCTACTGCTAGTAGTTATCAGAACGAACTGAAATCTCTCATCTCTGGAGTCAGTTCCTGCAGTGCACAGCAAAGTTCTACTGCTGGTAGTTATCAGAACGAACTGAGTTCTCTCATCTTTGGGGTCAGTTCCTGTGGTGCACAGCAAAGTTCTACTGCTAGTAGTTATCAGAACGAGCTGAGTTCTCTCTTCTCTGGAGTCATTTCCTGTGGTGTATAGCAAAGTTCTACTGCTGGTAGTTATCAGAACGAACTGAGTTCTCTCATCTTTGGGGTCAGTTCCTGTGGTGTATAGCAAAGTTCTACTGCTAGCAGTTATCAGAACGAACTGAGTTCTCTCATCTTTGGGGTTAGTTCCTGTGGTGCACAGCAAAGTTCTACTGCTGGTAGTTATCAGAACGAGCTGAGTTCTCTCATCTTTGGGGTCAGTTCCTGTGATGTATAGCAAAGTTCTACTGCTGGTAGTTATCAGAACGAGCTGAGTTCTCTCATCTTTGGGGTCAGTTCCTGTGATGTATAGCAAAGTTCTACTGCTAGTAGTTATGAGAACGAACTGAGTTCTCTCATCTTTGGGGCCAGTTCCTGTGGTGCACAGCAAAGTTCTACTGCTAGCAGCTATCAGAACGGGCTGAGTTCTCTCATCACAGGAGTCAGTTCCTGTAATGGACACCAAAGTTCTCCTGACAAAAGTCAAGCTGACAGTTGGCACTAACTGAGTTGGTCGTCTGGAAAGGGCGACACATCCAAAAAATTACATTTAACAGGAGTGACGCAAAATTGAATGAACGAATAAAATTATCGAAGTTGCATATAACTGGCAAAAGGCCATTTATTCCTATAATTCGAATTTCAGATTCTGTCCCTGAAGGTAAGAAAAGTCAAATTTTATTTTTAGGATGCGTACAGCATTCCAACTGAACTGAATGTTCTTAGAAAATAAAACTGAATATTCATACCTCTTCTTTAATTTTGTTTTAATTCGATTTTATCATTACAATATCCATTTTCAATCAACCTATAACATTTAGAAACCAGAGAAATATGAAGTGATCCCAAACAACGCATATATTGTAGTTTTGACAAAAAAAATCAGTAATCATGTTCATTCCGTCTTATAGGATATTAGGCTGTATTGCTCTCTCATCGAGAACTGACCTTGTAACCACTGTAATGTATATATTGTAGTCCGTGACCGTATTCTAAGAGTAGAAAACAAGAACTGCAAGTAGCTTCTCTGTAAGAGGATCAGAATTCTTCTTCATGCAGAGCTTCCTGCCGAGTTATTGGACAGTTGTTGACATTGCCATGGTAGAAACTGGCATATTATCACCAATATACCGTATAAGTTTACTTATGTCGTTGACCTTCTTAATATTAATGGGACTTAGTCTATACTGAGAGAATTAATGAAGCATAACGTAAGATAATTCAAATAATACAAGAAAATTAATCTCCACACTTGACAACTGTTTCGACAACACCAAGTATGTCATATTTTTATAAGAATGGAAGTGTAGATATCACAATTACACCTCCTGTCAGGGCGCACTTACATTCGTTGAATTCGTCTATATCAGAAAGTGTACTTTCAGCTTCCGCAGTGGTCTTCAACTTGAAAAAATGTGTGAATCAGCGGTAAAGAGCTAAGACATCCTTGTTCTTTTCCTTGGAAATCGGAAGTGCAGTGTTGTAAAAATATTCGCTGTAGTTTATTCGATACAAACAGGTTTATGCCATCATTCAGTGTGTATTCTGATTTCAGCCGAACTGAATGATTCACCTGATGAGGAGAAATTTCAATTTTGATCTCTTGTTCTTCTTCATCCTTGGCTAGATTCAGTTTCATTTGTAGAGTTCCACACTTGCGACATGTTTGAAGGATATTCCCTAGTGTATAGAGTGCGACCCACATGGAGTACATAGTGTTCTTCTTGTTGTTCTTCTTGTGTAATGAGAACGAACCTCAGCCACACATCGCATCACCAGGTGACTTGAATGTTGAAGACATTTCTTATCTGATCATGTGGTGGTCCCCGCAAAAGTATGCAATTTCCTGAATTGTGCCGAGAGTTGAGAGGCTAACGTGTTATACTGTGAGCACTGGAGAGCTCTATCAAACTAAAAAGGCAAATTTCGAAAATCACTTCCAGCCTAAAATCGCTTGGTTCATTACGCGTTTTCCTTCTTATTCAAATCCTAGCCGAAATATTCTTTCTGTAATGCGTTCCTTGGTTCAATACCCTCAGGGATTTTTGATTGTTTGAAAAATATCCGCACCGAAGGCTTAAGTGAAACTCTGCAGAGGCTCACATTAGCGCTCGTAGTGGTGCTTAAGCGAAACTCTGTATATACTCACATTAGCGCTCGTACTGGTAGACAAAGGCAAACTGTTAATCTAATCGACCGGATAACAGTGATTGAACAAAAGGTTGCAGTCTTTAGGAATAAATGTAGAAAATATTCTCACAGTTTATTGTATTTTCTTTACTTAAAATTCGTACCTCATATCTCTAGGATGTTTTCAACATCGAGTTGCTTGCCTGAAGGCCCAGAACTGTGGATATTCCTCCGTTTTATTCTTGGGTTATGCCAGATGTAGGAGCACTTGTGTTAATTACTGCCAATGTGTTCATAAAACACCCCCTGCATACTTTTACTCATACACTATCTGTCTTAAGTTATAAAAACATATGTCACAATTCCAAAAGTCCCCTTATCAGAATCACCTGTTCAGTATCAACACGTGGTGTTGCCTTATCTCTGCTGCCAAGAGAGCAATACTCTTTCAATAATCTTTCTCGAACATCTCCACGAAGTGTGCTTCATTCATGGTGGAAGTGTATCATGAACTCTCAATTTACAATATTTACCTAAAGTGTACAATAATTTACAAAAAATAGGACAATATTTAGAACTTTATACTAGAAGATCAGATTTAATTTCAAGTGTTTCATATTTGAGTTTGATGTGTTCACAAGAAGGAATTACCAAATTTACTTTATTTAATTTATGTAGAAAGCGTAATATGAAATCGCTAGTGCCAATAGAAAAAGACTTTAGGATTTCTTAATTACTTACAACATGGTTTATTAATAATTTATGCCATGAAAGTTATGATGGACATAACTGATTGAGATTCTGATGTTGACATTGGGATTTATTTTCTAGTAAATATCTATGATTTCGCGATATAATAGGGTGACCTCGCAGAGATTGAATAAAGGAAAGAAATATATAATATCTATTAATTCGCCTTGCGATCCTCCCTCTCTGTACCATCTCCTAACGACTAGGCACCCCTCAGAAAGACCTCATGCTCTTGAAATTAATTTATCCTGGTACAATATGTATTCTAAATCTTAGAATAATTGAGTAATGATCCTCTTGCATTGTCGATCCAACCATTAATATAATCATTAAATGAAATATTGTTAGAAGTTTTAGCAGGAGCATCAAATACAGCCCTCATTTTTGTAGTTGAGCTACTAAGCTTAAAAGCTGGATGATGGGGTAGGTAATAGCTTCCCTGACTTGAACCATATGCCCCAATGCCTCATAGTCGTGCAGAAGGTTACAGTATTCGTGCATAAGTAAGTGCTGCCTACTGAAGCGCCGTTCTAGTTGAGTAAGTCTTGATGTGGTGTGATTGAAGGAGTTTCCCAGAACCTCAGGTTTCTGCTTGAGGGATAAGCAAACTATAAATCTACCTGTAGCTTCCCTATGTGCCATTTCACTGTTACCTAAAGATACGATCGGAACAAAAATGGAGTCTGAAATGTTAAAAACGACGGATATTTAAACGTTCAGTTACTACCACAAGCCAGGATGGTAATATTTTTGTCAAGCGCTCGCAAAAGGATCGAAACATAGAAGGCAGTGGAAAAAAGGAACGAAGTAAGAAGATTGTTACGAGATATTATTGAGAAAAAAATTGGAAAGAAGACTACATTCACTTAACTTGCGTACAAGAGAAGCAACATAGTTGATCGCCAAAGGAAGATATCAGCGCATCAGTATTTCATACTAAAGACAAGAGGAAAGCTTCATTGACGGCTACACTCCACAATTTTAACAAGAAATATTACTTCGCTCCGCGAAATTAAAATACTCCAAAAATAAATTCAGAAGTTGCAACGGTGTACGTCACGACATTCCTTAGACGACGTATTAGCCGATACTTCCAATTTTAGACAACTAAAGGATTAGAATTTCGACCGGAATATTGAGAAGGGATAATATATAAAACACAATTTACTCATTTTGAGTATAATAATCAATTTCACCTATCCCAGACCGTCAACTCTCCCAAGAAAGACGTTCTTTCAACATAAGCAAGCAATAACAGAACATGCCCTAAGATGACGATGTTGACTAAAATCACATGTTATTCTGTTCCAATTGCTCAAGCCATGATCAAGATGTTCTAAGAAGACGGAAGGCGAGTTTACCCAGATGAACGCACCGTAGGATGATGTTGCCAGCCCCAGGATGACCAGGAACCAGATGAGACGTTCCCGAGCATTCCCAAATACCTAGGGAAACGAAAGGAGATATGCCTGCATGTCCAGTCACCCGGACATGAGTTGACTACAGAAGTTGACAAGTAAGAAATTATCTATATTTCCCTTTATTAAAGTGCTAAACTACAACTAACATGAGTGCGATGATGAAATACGAGCAGTGGATTACAAGTTAGGTTAAAGGATGTTAGGTAATCTTCAAACCTGAAACGTCAAATCCATATGTAGGAAACAGTCATTCAGTGATTAGAAAGCCTTCGTTCGTAACGCTGTCAATATATAGTGTGAGAGAAGGTTAGTTTTTTAATGTATTGGTGAGTTTTATACGACGTCAGAATGGAAGTTAGGCATGTGTGCGAAGTTATGTGACTTAAGAATTGTAAGATAGAGATCGTATATATGAGGTGCTTGCTATGTGGTAGTATTATTTTTGGAATTATGAAGGAATCAAAGCTATAACTGAATAAGTAAGTTCACGAACCATGATGAAGGTAAGAGATACGTCGAATTAGAATATGATGAGACATATATGGTAATTTGAAGTGTGATATTTATTTAAGATATGAAATAATGATTATTTAATGAAAGTGATGATGTGAGATTGGTAATTAATGTTGGTAGTAGTTGTTATTCTTCGCGAATATAATCATGGTCATGCTGTGGTGGACACAATATTCCAAGTTGAGCATCATGAAGTGATTAGTGAACTTATACTGTTTTCATTTGATTATTTACCCACGAGTAAGCACAGAACGGGTTAGAATGCGATCGAAATGACATCCGTATATTGACATTTATGCGTAAAGTCACCAAATGATTTCTAATAAGGAGGATGAATTTGAACTAGCTAACACCCTCATATATATCTTCTAATTATAAGATTCTTCTCATGTGTTAGGTGAACTTTGAAGTTATTTCTAAGGCGTTATCTAGTATCACTGATGACTGACTGCAGGAATAAGAGTTACTATTCTTGAGGTAGAGTCTTCGCACAAGGTAGACCATGTAAGCAACGTATATTTTGATGGAATTATGATAATATACACTTGGTAATATACTATAATAGCATGGATACGCACTTGAATTTATGAATAAGCTCAAGTTAAAAGGATAATTTACCTAATTATCTAAATGTGATGTTTGATCATTCTTTTTGAGAGCATACATTAATTTAAAAGGGACTTATCGATGTTTATGCAACAGAATGTGTCAAGATATATGAACATTACGTGCAATACAACACCTATCAGATGTTATAAATACTATGAGAATATTCTCCAAGTTAATCTGATTGTGTATTTAGACACAAAGAATTAGGAGGAAGGAAAATTATTTCATTTCTGTAGATCGACGTAAATATGGTCAGAAAAACAGAACAGTTAATTTCTATTTTGTGAGATTTCATGTAGAAAAGATGTGATTCCAATTTCGTAAAAGGGTTTAATGCCAGATACAAACCAGCGTCCTGTATATTTTTAAAACCACCCTCAATCTACGACACTGTATGTATTATGTTGTACTGTAAATAATATCTTTCCTCATTAGATGCATCTAATAGTATTTTACTTAATCTAATAATGTTTTACTTAATCTAATATTTTACTTAATCAATATTGCGATCAGCGAATATTTTAATTATTTAATGTTTTACTTATTCAACATTTTTATCATTTAGTACTTCGAGAATCGGACTTGTTAATTATTTGAGGGTATCATTACCCAATATTTCTTTGTCCGATACCGTCATTCATTTTAGTTACTTTCTTTTCCAAAAAGAGACATTCCAGACAGGTTGTTTGTGATTGAGATCTTTTAAGATTGTAATTAAGTAATTTTTCAAGCATCTTAACTGGACACTTTATTTCTTTCGAGAACTTCAATGTGATTTTATAAAAAATGAGCCTTAGGTAAGGGTATAGCCCACTAGTCTTTACTCTTATTCCCAAAGATGAAATCATGATATCCTTTCTATGGAATGAACTGAGTTTGTAATAAAATGTAGTATGTTGAAACATCAACCTTTCTTTTAATAACTTTGTAGAGTAATGACTTACAAGGTAACATGCACAATGGTGAAGTCGCCGATCGCGATGAAACTTAGCAAACATATTGAGGTACATGTAAAAACAATGCCAGCATCAATTTTAGGCGCCAACATTCTGCTTAGCTGTCGAACAGAACCTGTGCTACACTGCGTACGCTACCAGCCTTCCTCATAGCTCTCCCTTGGAATTTCCACATTGTATAGGCAGTTTACATTTTATGAAAAGTTTATGAAAACGTTTGCGACGAGTCCTTAAGGGCAATGTCACTGAGCGTGTCATAAATTATTTTTCATCTTCAAGCAAAGCACGGAAGTCACGGTGAAGAAGGTCCGCTGAACTTTCGGGAGCTGCAGCTTTATGACGCGATTGAGGGTGAGTGTTAAGCAATCAACTATTGTCAAACAAGTTTTGACGCTCACGGGGAGATGTCACACTGCGGACATAGGCCGTAATAACGTAGATTGAAGCGTGGTCTTTTGCGCTGCATGTGTAATTGTAGGTTTATGATATGTTGATACCGATAACTCTGTCCGAATCGCTGGCTGAACGGTCAGCGTACTGGCCTTCGGTTCAAAGGGTCCCGGGTTAGATTCCCGGCCGGGTCGGGGATTGTAACCTTAATTGGTTGATTCCTACGGCACGGGGGCTGGGTGTATGTGTTGTCTTCATCATCATTTCATCCTCACCACGACGCGCAGGTCACCTACTGGTGTCAAATAGAAAGACCTGCACTTGGCGAGCCGAACCCGTCCTGGGATATCCCGGCACTAAAAGCCATACATTTCATTTCATTACCGATAACACTCTCGTTGTTTTTAAACGAACAGTTGTGTTCGCCGTTGTTCCTGTCAATACATATACACATAACAACATGTATTTTAGTTATTTGTTTTTTTTTTCAGAGCTTATAAGTTGCTGTCTTAGTCTCTATTTGGAGGACGTTACAAGTTTGACGTACAAGTCTGATCAGTCGGAGGAAACCGAAAAGGATATTGAATATAGCGAGCCAGAACCGGGACAAAGCCAAGTCAGTGCCAGTTCGGCGGACACCGTAGACTTACAGTATAAAACAAGAGCAGTCAACTTCTGGGGGAGTGGAAAACGGAAAAATCTTAAATTTACAACTGTACAAAAGCACTTCCGTCGTTTGCATAGTGTGTCACAGCTCTCCGCCTGGAAAAAACTTGTGGATGAAGGAGGCTCTCTCCGAGACAAATTTGGTCTTATTGCAATGGATTGCAAGAAAAACTTTGACGCGGAGTACCGTACTTCCACCATCCATGACGCCACAATCAAACATTGGGCAATGCAAAGTGCCCGCTCTCGCGGGATCCATGACTTTAAAGCGTCCTCACGCTGGGTGTACGACTTCAAAAAGAAATTTGGGATCACACCCCGAAAAATTACTGTCGTGACAACAACGAGAAAACTTGATAGGGAAAGTGACGTTATGGTGGAAGCCCAAATGTTTGTGGAAAAAGTAAAAGAAAAAATACAGTTACACAACCCATCACATGCTTTTAACAGCGACCAAAGGGGCTTTAATTTGGAAATGTACACCGGCAGAACATTAGCGCGCCGAGGAGAAAAGTCGATAAAAACGGTGGTCCAATCAATTCCCTCTACTACGCACAGCTACACGATTATGCCTACCATGTCAGCAAAAGGTGAGCTTCTCTCCCCGTTGCTAATCGTTTTAAAGGAAAGAAATGGCGTTTTTGGTTCCCTTGTTAAGAAACGAATATTTTCACACGAAAATATTCATGTCGTGTGCACCACGTCGGGAAAGATGGGCAAAGCAGAAGTTCAGAGCTGGTATAATGACATCTTGAAACCAAGTTTACCCGATGGACAAAATATTTTATTGTTAGATTCTTTCTCTGGCCACAATGCGCTTGTTCATGGCACGCAAGTTGAAGTTATGAAGATTCCAGCCGGCGCTACAGCTGTTTGTCAGCCATTTGACGTGTTTCGGATTTGGAAAACATACACAGGACGAATGTATTCCGGGCTGTGACTTATGAATACCGGCATCGTGCTACATCACCGTAACACCATCTTAAAGTTGCAATCACTGTTACATTTCCAGCTGACACCTCCTCGATTCACAAACATGCGGAAGTACTCGTGGTACCGCAGTGGGTACCTTGATGATCATCCTGGACAATTCGAACACCCGGTAGTGTATTCCTTTGACAGTATGTTCTTTGTGCCCGAATGCTGGTTTTGTCAAATGTACGTGGTGTACAAATGACTTGTGCGTCACACACTTCTACGAGGAACACCACTATTGTAAAGCATACGTCCCTTGAGAAAAGTATGGTGCCTGTTGTTAATTGTGTTTTGTTTCAGTCGTCTTTTCACTATTTTGTAATGTGTCGAATAGACCATAAATTGTTTTTGCTTAGTATTATTGACGGTGAGTTTGCCCGATGTAATATATATGGAGTCATTTATTGTGGTGCCTTGTAATTTTTTGTTGTTGTTGTACCAGTTCGTACAATAGCCATGTACACTTTTACGTATGTAACTGCCATTGTACCCAGAAGACTGTAGTGTGATACTTTAATATGGCTACTTGTTGAATACATAGACCTCTGTCAGCTATAGCGCAAAAGTACGAGTAAGTAGGAGTACAGCTCTGCCTGTGATTACGGTATATCTACTGCATATATAAATGCGCATCTTTATTTCTTTTTAAAGACTTTGCTTATTACGTCAATCATTCCATGTCATACTCATATCAAGTTGTCTATGCATTTAATTGATTTATGTTCGACAACCATGGCTGCAATTGAAATGTGTTGTGCCTTTCACTGCAAAACATAAATACATCGTTCAATACAAGCACAAATAAAAACATTCTATCTAGATTTCTTATACCAGAGTACGTAATACGGGAAATACCAGCAGTTTCTAACTCGGAGTTTATAATTGCTGTTGTTCGCGATTTCATTTCGTTATGACACAACTGATAGCGTACACAAAATGGGGGTAGGGGAATGGACATGAAAAGAAGGTCTGGACCTGTAACGATATTTTGATATCCCGAGGTACAACATCTCATTACATTCATTGAGATCCTCTACCCGGGCACGTAATTTCTTTAAATAAAAGGATATTTAACGTTGTTTCAAGGTGGGTGATTTATTTTAATAAATTTCATATGTATGTCCACTCTAACAGCTTCAAGGTGTTTCAGACGTAAATAATAATTTAAGCCTAGCTCGGACGCGGTACCTTATACCACGTTTGTCCACGCCCGATCGTGCTTAACTCGGGGTTGTACCCACGAATTGACAACCCACCGGAATTAGCAGGAATGAAAATAAAGCATTTGCATAAAATATGAGTAAATACGTTTAGGTTATTTATTATCATTATGTGTGAAACGGAACGTGATTTAAAGGATTTCAATAACTATAGTACGTAAGCAACAGCTGGCTCGGTGAGGAAAGCAACGGGAAACTACCTCACTCCTCATTTCCCTAGTACGCCTCTTCAGTGACGCCTAGGCTATTTATGACAGCTGTTGGCGGAACTGCAGAGGATCAAACCAGCCTTCGGGCTGAATACCCAACATACATACATAGTACGTAAGGAAGCAAAATATAGCGCCGGTCTCGTTCCACAGCCAAGCAGCCGGCAAGCGCGAGGAGAAGGGAGGGGAACCACTTGGAGGGTAAAAGGCGGTGCAGAGGGTGTGTCTCCAGACGGGAAGTGTGTGTGCCGGCTTAGCATTGGCCAGCAGGTATTCATCGCTGATCGCGCGGAACTTGAAATGTCGCAACTTTTAGGCCCCTTCGTTAATGCGCTAATGAATTTTGGCGCCTAAAATTGATGCTGACATTGTTTTTACATGTACCTCAAAGTGTTTGCTAAGTTTCATCACGATCGGCGACTTCACCGTTGTGGATGTTACCTTGTTAGTCATAAGCACCTATATTCAAGGCAATCTAGTAAACCATAGAGAATTCTAGCTAGTAAACGAGTAGGTGACGTCCTTCTACGTGAATTAGAGATTTCCTCAAGCATGATTCGGTATTATTTCTTTTCAACCGGAACTCATGGCCCGTAAATGACGAATAGTGGTAAATATTATTATAGTTTAAGCTAGCCTGGACCTTGTGCGTCCTTACCTGGACGCGGGAACGGCGCACCTAGTGGTATTCTCTGTAAAGTGCCCTTCTGTGGCTCTTTCTTCTCTTGTCATGACTGCTCTTCTATTTCCCAGCACTGCTGTAGCTGTGTGTCTAACCTGTCCTCTGACTTCAAAAATATGCGATTAGACTAAGACATTATTCTCTGCCCTCTGATGGTAGTGTCTAATTTTAATCCATCCTAGTTCAGTGTCTTGAAGAATAGGATAATCTGGTGGTCGAGTTCTGTGACCAAGTATCAATAATGAAAAGAAATGTTCTGCGCCTATCAACAAATCAGTGACACCTGGCGGGAAGAACTTGGGGTCAGCGAGCTTCAAGTCAGTGAGGAAGTTCCAATGTTCGTGCTGAATGTAGAGCTAACACTCTACACAACAAGTGCCAAAGTTATGGATAGTGGAAGCCTTTACCTTTCACCATTCCAATGGCCCTCATGGCTTGGAAGGAGATGACTTTGTTTTTTTAATTTTTAAATACGAGTACTCATGTTTTTATGTTTGTTTATTCACACTCCCTGCTTTGTAGGTAATTTAGTGCTCATAGAATTGCTCTTGATGTTGTAAATTACCGTATATTTATTGCATACTTTTGTTGTTGTTATTATTATTATTATTAATATTACATATCCCCTAAAATGTAATTGAACTAATCTATACTAATATTATAAAGAGGAAAATTTTGTATATTTGTTTGTAACGGATGAACTCAAAAACTACTGAATAGATTTAAAAATTACTTCACCTATAGAAATCTATATTGCCAGTGAGTAACATGGATTGTATTATATTTTCAAAGCAATTCGAAGGGGCGACGGGGGAGATATAAAAATATGAAAATAATAGGCTAATATAGACGAAATCGAATTTGTCGTACAAGGACGAGACAAAGCTCAATTTAAGCCCGTTAACGAAAAGAACGAAACTCGGTAAGCCCTATGGGCTCGTAAACCATATTTTGAGGCACTAAATCCAACCGATACGGAGATATTGGCACTAAACTAACCCCGCTCTAGGAATCGGATAAAGAAATGAACTGTCGTAACCATGGCAACGTCAGCTTCAATATTCTTACAGCAGCGAGATTACATACAATATATCACAAAAACCTATCATGTTACAGACATGAAAATTAGTATTTGGAATCTCCTTTAAATATAAAAGGACACGAATTTTCGTTTTCATAACATCCACTTAAGGGCTGAGGGAGGAGGGTCAAAAGAAGTGAGGAAGGAGTTGAATTCTTTATATGAGGATACATATACCTCAGAAACTGAAGATATTACAAACGTTAAAACTGGTACTTGCAATCTCTTTTAAAAATAAATGAACACAATTTTTTGGAAAATCCACTTAATGGGATGAAATAATAAGGAAGTGGGCAAATTTTTAAAATGATTATCTTCTTCTTCTACCGCTTTTCCAACACCTGTGCGGTTGCGGTTGCGAACTGTGTTGCACATGTGTATTTGACCCTGTTTACTGCTGGATGCCCTTCCTGACGCCAAGCTCGTGTGTAGGGATGTAATTATTATTGCGTGTTCCTGTTGAGGATTGTAATGTGCTGTGTTGATTGAATATGATCCCCAAGCCATATGAATCAATCACATGCGATTAATATCCCTGACCCAGCCCGGAATCGAACCCGGAACCCTGTGAATCAAATGCCTCAACGCTCTCCACTCAGCCAAGGAGTGGGTCAATTTTTTAAATTTGTACATATACAATATATCTCATAACTTAACAGTTACAGACGTGAAAAATTGGTATTTGTAATACCCTTTAAAAACAAAGGAACACGTACTTTTCATCTTCGGAAAATCAACTTAAGCTAGAGATCGATAATAAGTGGAGGAGTTGAATTCTCTCTATTAGGGTACTTATATCACAAATACTAAGATCTTACAGACGTGAACATCCTTTAGAAATAAATAAACCCTTTTTTTCCGACTTAAAAGAGGACTCTTTCTCACATGTAGAGTTCCATGTCGCATGTTCCAGTAGCCTGGTCATCTCAATGCCACAAACGTGGTTTACAAGAAGTTTCTGGGGTAAATGAAATGCAATTTTTCAGTGTGTTTTTATACTTTCGGCAATTTCAGATATCTTAATGCAGTACCGAGGAACAATTATCAAGTAACGAAATCCTCGCGAGCGAAGCCGTGGATAACATCTAGTATTTTATATAGTAAATTGTGCTTATCCCTTTGGATTCATTTATTTTATTGCATATTGTTATCGCTGTGGCAACATGACTTCTTTATGATGTAGATACCGTATAAAAGCATTTCTTCCCAATAGATTTTATACACCCCCCGTGGGAGAGGGCCGCAAATGAAGAATACAACCACGGTATAACCTGCCTGTTGTAAGAGCCGACTAAAAGGGGAGACCAAGGGATGATAGTGTTAGAGCCATGAAACTAATTGTGATTAGTATCATCATGCGGGGAACACCATGGGTCGCCTTTACTTGCGAGTAGTACCACTATGTTAGGCACACAATAGGTTTGTGATTAGTAGCAACATAAAGTGAGTCTTTGTATGGGTTTTCCAGTACACGTGATTAGTACCATTGTGAGAAACACCACGGGTCTGGGCGTTGTCTGTGATTAGTGCCACTATATATGAGCGACACCGTGGATCTGCATTGCCTGTAATTAGTACCCACTATATGAACAGCACCACGGGAATAGCGGCGCCCGTGATTAGTACACCTAGGTTAGGAACACCATGGTTTTGCGTTGCCTATGAGTAGCGCCATAATGTGAGAAACACCGTAGGTCTGCGTTACCTGTAAGAAGTAAAATACTTGTGAGTAGTACCATAATGTGTGGAACAGCGTGAGTCTACGCTATTTTTGATTAGTACAGCAACGTGACAAATACTATGATTTTACTTTACTACCGATAAGTTTCATTATGAGAGGCCGTTGACAAGAATTTTGGACCCCTTTTACAACAAGTATCCTCGATTCAGAACTGTACTTTAGAAGCAGTCCCTTGGTCAGTTATACTATCGTTTATGATAGTTTCTGGGTCGGATCCACCGATTGTTTTAAAGTCATATCCACCCGTTAATTCATCATCACGTTTTTATTCTGGTCAGTGGACGATTTTGAACTTTTAAATTGTCATTACATTTCGTCCCATTTCATACTTTTTGAAACTGATGACCTAGATGTTAGGCCCCTTTAAACAACAAGCATCATCATCATCAGGTTTGTTATACCTGCACCAATCAGACTACAGACTAGGGAAGTATCATTTATTACAGTACGTAATTCATATAGAGGTATAAACGGTATAAATCCAAACTGTGTAATTTGGGAGAGCGTGTTGCACGTCACAAGGAACTGAGTGAATTGGCTGTGCAGTTCGATCACATTGCTGTGAGCTTGCTTTTGGGAGGTGGTGGATTCGATCCCCTCAGTCGGTAGATCTGAAGTTCTTTTTGTTTTTTCCGTGGTTCCCTCCATTTTACTTTTGACTAATTCCGTAGCTGTACCTTTATTAAGGCAAAGACCTTTTCTTGTCATTTATATCCTAGCCCTCTTTCCTATCCCAGTCTTGCCTTACAACCTGTCTTCAAACAGTGTGATTTAAGCCAATATATATAAAATTTGTTTATGTTCGTTGTCTCATTAGTGCCCCTGTAGATTTCCTGGGCTTCTCTAATGTGGTAAGCTTGAGATACACCAACTTGAAAGCTAAAAATATGTTTAAAATGACACCCCACCACGTTCCCTACTGCTTGTTGAAGAAAGAAGAAAAATAAAACAACATCCAAGCAAAAGGAAGGACAGATAGGTCCTACGTGGTAAGTCCATGAACTTTTGCAATAAAATATACAATCTAGATCTCCCTCCCTTTCTCTATCCCTCCCCCCTCCGTTTTAGAATATGGTTATAATAATGCGTACATAAAGGCAGGGAATATTTAAATTTAATTTATGCTTGTGAAGGAGGGAATGTATGACTAGCTCGGGTTGGCGGGTTCGAGTCCGGCGTTATTTGAGGGTGCCCAAATACGCCAGTCTCACGTCTGCAGAGCTACCGGTACGAAATTCTGGCTACTTGGCGTCTATGGAAAATATAGAAGTAGTTAGCAACACTAATAATATTTTTATTCTCAATTCAGCAGTGAGCTTGAAAGCTGACCTAATTTCCGTTCACACAGCATAGCACATCAGTTCTCCTATATGTTTCCTTGATTAGCTTGAAGATATAACCAGCGTGAAAACTGAAAATGTACCGAATAATTTCTCTTACAGGTTATTGAAGAGAGAAAGGAACTGAAAAATCGAAGGAAAAACAGCTTGATTTATTCTGGGTGATATGTGACAAAAAATAACTTTACAGAAATGAAGCAAAGTTTGGGCTAGAAGACTTGGGATAAAGGAGACGAGATGCTCGACTAACTGGTATGTTCCGAGCTGGCGTGGTATGACATCAGTAGACGAATAAGTTTTAAGTGATGTCTTTAAAAGGAGGAAAGATTACAATGTGGAGGTAAAGATGGAATTCAAGAGGACAAATTGGGACACATATTCCTTATAGGATGGGGAGTTAGGGATTGGAGTAACTTACCAAGGGAGATTTTCTGTAAGTTTCCAATTTCTTAATAATCGTTTAAGAAAAGACTAGGAGAACAACAGATAGGGAATTTGCCACCTGGGTGACAGCTATAATGCAGATCAGTATTGATTGATTGAATGATTGATTGATTTATTGATTGATTGTTTGTTTGTTTGTTTGATTGATTGATGGATTGATTGATTGATTGATTGATTGATTGATTGATTGATTGATTGATTGATTGATTGATTGATTGATTGATTGATTGATTGATTGATTGATTGATTTATTATTGACGCTCGCGCAAAGAAAGGAATGGTACTAAGTAATTTCTGGAACTTTCGAAAATCACACTTGAAATACTTATTAAAATAAATTGCATTGTTTAAGACATCCCTCTTTTCAAGTATATGGTTATAGTAATGCATATATCAAAAATAAAGGCAGAAATATGTAACATTAATTTAAATAGGAGCGTGGGGACGGCTTTAATTATGAATATCTTGATTTTTCATCTTAAATTTTATCATTTACTGCTGTAAGAGAACATTCATTATGGATGCATACATTGACGTAAAAAAAGTTATAATTATGTCTGGTGAATTTAATATATAACTAGTCATGTTGGCAGGAGTGATGCTCCTTAAGAGAAGAGAATCGGGTGTTGATATTTACCTTTCTCTGTTGGGCCTCAAATGGCGATTACTATAACTAGGGTACATGGCTGCGTTCTCACCCCTATCTGCATCAGAAGACTTAGTACCTGAAGGCACTATGTCACAAAATAAAGAAGGAAGACCATCTTCAAAGGTCCTAAAGAATGCCTCCAAATTGTCTTCGATACTCATGACTTCGTGCCCTTCCTCAAAATTGAGATAACGCACTGGTCACGGGCCTTTTAGATTCAGGAAGTATTGTGTCCATTGTTTCGGTGGAATGTTATTCCAAGCTGAAGTACTGTTGTAAACATCCCGAATATGTTTCTTCTTCTGTAAAACGTGTTTAGGCTAACTCTTCTCCCCTGGAAATTTTGGGACATACCCATGACAAAAATCGTATTTTAAAATTTGCGTGGAAATCTAAGTTATTTTTTGTTAAATATTTGCCATGCTCTGTGATATTAATAGCAGATTTCCTGTCTCATTCCTCTGTCGTGCTCGATCTTCAAAGTAAATCCTGCACGTTCAAATTTAGGAGTAATTTTCATATACGGTACCTCTTTTTAAATGTAATTCTGTAGCACCTTCTATTAGTTCGCCTCCCCAGAGTGACATATCATTTGACCGTAGACTAGGATCAGGCTAGTTGCAGTTGCTAGTTTTCGGAAAATCTAGGTGTGACTGACTTAACTGAATACAAAATTGAGGTTACGGATTCGATCCCCGTGAGATTTCCTCCCTACAGGTTATCTCTGCCATAAATATATGTCCTAAATGAAATCATCGACCAAATGCTGAGGGATGGTATCATTCGACCCTCCAAGTCGGCATAGCCTTCACCCATTTTTCTGGGGACGAAACTTCAAGGTGGCTTCAGGCCAGTAATTGATTACAGGGCGTTAAATCGTAAGATTGTTCTACAATCAGTAACCCTTCCCGACTTGCCTTCATGTTTCTATTGGTTTCAGGAGGCTGAGTTCTTCGCCATTTTAGATCTCAACCAAGCCTATAATGTGATACGTCTGGTGGAATAATCAAAATATCTGGCTACCTTCGCTATCGACTGGAATCTGTATGAGTACAACCGCGTGCTTTTCAGCTCACCACGGGCACGGCGGTTCTTACTAGGCTGCTAGATAGGGTCTTCTGCGATATTAAATTTGAATATCTCTGCCATTATCTAGATGATGTTGTTATTTTTTTAAACCTTAGAAGTACCCTTAGCTCATCTAGATGAAGCTCTAAAATGCCTTCGAAATGCTGGATTGATGGTCAAGTTGTAAAAGGTATCTTTTGATTAAACATCTATGTCCTACTTGGAGCAATTTGTGTCACCTGAGGAGTTTCAGTCGATCAATCCAGAACGCATGCAATTCGTAACTTCAAGCCTTGAAAAGATGTTAAGGGGGTTGCTAGGTTTCTTCAGGAAATTCATCCCCAAATTCGCAATATGGCGGCACCCCTAAACCGTCTCCGCAGGAAAGCTGTCAAGTTTGATTGGGGGCCGTTGCAGTAAGCAGCGTTAGAGGATCTGAAATCGGCTCTGTATAACGCCCCGGACTTGGCTATGCCAGATTTCTCAAAGAAGTTAATTTTACACACAGACGCCTCTCCATCCGCGGTCACTGCGGTTCTTCTTCAGGAATCTGAACAAAGATGGCGGCCAATGACCCATGCGTCTAGAACCTGCCACCTCAAGACGCAAAGTAGGCTACGTACGCATTAGAAAGACTGGTCTTCCCATTCCGCTTAGAAATTTTTCGTCCTTACCTTGAGCATGTTAAATTTCAATTAGAGTCTGACAATCATTCACTGAGGTGGGTTCTGTCTAGGCACCGTCGTACCGGGCAAATCGGATATGAGCGTTTCAGTTTGACGTGTGAGACATTCGGGGATCTGAAATTATGGTGGCAGATGGATTAAGCCGAATGTTTCCCGGCGATTCTGATGTTGTTGTCTCGAAGAAAAGGCCTTTGCCTTCTATTCCCACACCTATTATTATAAGTGCGATACTAACTGATGCCCCTTTGTTATTTCATGATATAGAGAAATACCAACGTGAATATCAGTGCTGGCTCCTATTATAGAAACCCTTTCTTCTGGGGAACATGTTGTCTATTATGTTTTAATGAATGGGGTTCGGTGTTGCCCTTCGAGGCGTGATCACAAGATGCAAATTGTGTTTCCAGCTGTTCTAGCGCCTATGATTTTCAAATATTACCATGAGGCCCCATTAGATGGACATTTACGCGTCTTCAAAACTAGAGAAAGCATAAGGGAAATGTTTATCTGGAAGAGTATGGACGGCGAGATTAGGGAACTGGTGAAAGCATGTAAGTCGTGTTTACTTAGCGATTGTACATCGATTACGACGGATCCTTGCCTCAATCTAAAGGGAATGGGAATAAATTCATTCTTGTGTGCGTGGATCGTTTCACACGGTTCTCATAGCTGTTCCCGACTAGGAATGACACTGATCGGTCCACTGTTTCTTGTTTCAACACTATTTTTCCATCTTTTGGACCCTGTCAATATATTGTTTCCGATGTCGCTAATGCGTTCCTCTCAAATTTATTTCGTAAGTTCTGTTTCGATCTGTCTATTCACACGTCACGACGTCTGCGTACCACCCACAGCCATCTCTAGCCCCGAACTGCCCGTATTGCTTTCCACGACGAAGATTATTCTCGTTCGGACACTTCCTTACACTGGATATCATTAGCCTTTAACTGGGCCCTTCATGTGTCTCACATGTTTCCTCCACTTCCTCATTCGTTTCAGTTTGTCCCAAATATTCCTTTGTCAAATTTGTAGTCGATCAATGAGCTATTGCCAGATAACACAGACCCAGAGAATATCCGGGATTTATGGAGAAAAGCTAGAAATAACCGTAAGGCCTCTCATAAGAAAGTAAAAATTAGGTATGCCCGTGGAAAAAGGAACCACCAATTTAGAAATTGGAGATCAGGTTATAGTTATATATTTTGTTTCCGCGGGCAAGCCTGCCTACAGATTTTATGGAACTTGCATAATACTTGATTTCCTTACTCCTGTCACCCTTTGGTGAGTAACCCGAGTATCGAAAGGATTTTAGGGGTCCATCTGTCTCAAGTAAAACTTGTGTGAAAGACTTTGCTTTTCATTATATGCCGCCAATTGATGATGTTGCTGATTTAATTATATTTCTTTCCTTAGGATCTTCTTAGTTTTTTATATAAGCTAGTTAGAATAAAGAGGCCTTCTGTCCCTGTGGGTTGTGATCTATTTTATGTGTTTAAGTTATATCCTAGGTTAACTTTATTTTTTTAAGATACTTTTTGAAAACCTCCCCTTCATTTATTTTATTACCATTCTGCCTGAAGGATCCTGCCTCCAAACGTGTGTCAGAAACTTCGTGTACTCCTCCTCCAAAGTCGCCATTTACCTGCACCACATGTAACACTGTCTGTGAGTCAGTTACTGTTGCCCCAAAGTTCAGTGTTACAGTGCCCAACTTTCACCTGAGGCCACATCGTGTCAACCAGCGAAAGAGTGCCGGCGTGGGGTATGGGCCCGCCTCGTTCCGGCCGAGACAACCTCTAAACTGCCTCATATGGAACTATAATGCTTGGGATAGGCTTGGAAGTTGGATTCCGAACGACCACTCTATCCTTGGCCCGAACAATGCTATTTGGTACTTTGTGACCATCGCCATGTTTGTTCCCCTCAGTATACGGGACGATGGTATCTCAAGGTACCTTGGGAGTCCGGACGACCCCATCCAGTCATCGTCAGCGTCAGCCGCTCTTGTCATCGACTCTAGGAGCAACAGCCCGAACTTCTACTACTTCGCAAACACTATCTGATCTACTTTCATTCAACAAATAGACAAGAAAGGAAACTCCATCAAATGATACTCCAACTTGTATACCTTTTCTCAAAAAATTATACATAGCAAGATTCAAGATGTCAAGGCTGCTCATGCCGTGGTAAGAGCTTAGGGGCTGGCGGTCTGAACACAGGGTGCACATTCTCCTTTCGGTGGAAATGCGAGTCTTCTATAAGGCCATCTATGAAATTGAACTAGAAATGATGATATGGAAGACACTTGGATTTTTAACTGTTAGATGTCTCTGCAATGGGCCTAAGTGCCCCCTCTGGTGGGATTAAGGACAATTAATTCTTAAGAGAAAGCTAATCTTTAGAGGTGGCTTATCTTTGTTTTGAGAATTATTTTGTTCTTTGTCAAGGTTATCAACACATCTGCCTCCCCCTCAATAGCCTGTATCTATCAAAAAATTTGAAATTTTTTTAATATTTTCTCTATCCAAATAACATTTGTGGTGTGTACAAGCATCCAACCTATCTGTAAAGAGTTATGGAACTTCCCCTCGAGATACTATAAGAGCTGGGAGCGTTAAGGCCGTATTTCCATTGTTATGGCTCCAGTTTATTGTGTGCGACGTTTACTTAAGTGGCAGAGGTCGCAGATCGGCGTTCGGAAGGCCCAGGAACTCAAGGTAATGGCAGAATTTTCTTAACATGTGATAGCTCCCGGAGATAGCTTGAGGGGAATGCTTCAAAGCTCTTTTATTTCGTGTACATTCCTAAACCTGGTGGTTTAAGTGTAAAATTTTCTCCAGTCCAAGGGCTCTGTTTTATTCCCTAATGGGAAATATGTAATGTAAGGGTACAAGTGTGATTACCCTCTGTTGACTACCATTCCCCTCGGTACGGGATGAGTAAAGTTTCTTAGTCTCTAAAATTATCAACCGTTTTTGGTATTTAATGTTTATCATTTAGTCGATCTAGCGCGGAGTAGCCTTAGCCTCTGTACCTTGGAGCCATGAGCCCACTTAATGTTTTAAGAGTTTTCTAGAAGGAGGGCAGGATTTTCTCCTACCTGCATTTGTTTTTAGCCGATGATTATCAAACTTTTCCTTTTTACATTATGGGCATTTAATACGGGCACTCATTTCACCTCTTTATGTTTCCGGCAAGTAACATGAAAGTAATTGACAAGAAGTGACTGTAAATACCTCATTTGAAGATTGCCATTGTATACCCTTGTGCGCTATAAGAAATTTATGGCTCTGAGGAACTGGACTGTATTAGAGTTTGGAGCTCAGACTCTTAGGCTATGGAAGTTAATGGAGCAAACCTGCTCTTATACAATAGTGTACCTGTTTCAGAGCTAATAATACTCATCCCTCATATAATATCATGCTGAAAATTCTCTCTACTTTTGTACCTGATTTCGGACTTTATGTCGTTGTTGTTGGAGCTAACGAGTTAATTATTATATTGTTATTGTTTATACAGATCTTCTGTTTACCAAATTTTAAATAAGAGAAACAAGGAGGAAGGAATAAAATTTTAAAATTTAGTACATTAAATTATGCTCTTGTCAAATCCTTGTCCATCGGTTCAGCCCAGCACCTTCTTACACCTCTGTGATCCACGATATTTCCGGAATAATAATAATAATAATAATAATAATAATAATAATAATAATAATAATAATAATAATAATAATAATCTTCTTTCTTCGTTTCGGCCTGCTGTGGACCACGTTATTTCAACCGTTTGCATCCTTGAGCTTTAATTCTTCCCCAGTACTCACGCATTCTCGTTCTGTGAGCCTCCTTTCTTTCATCAGTCCACTTCTTGCCTGTTTTCAACTTTGGCCTTTCTTGGAACCTCTTGTATCCCTGGAGCTTTTTCTGGAGAGGAGCACGTTTCTGGATGTCTTCGAGTGTGATTCCTATTTCCTGAAGGTCTTTTTCAACTTCGATAAACCAGGGTCCCTTGGTTTTCTTATTAAGAAAGTAGGAAAATATCCTATTGGTCTGTCTCTGTGTGCTCATGCGTGCCATATGGCCATAAAAATTAATCCTCCTTTTCCGAATCGTGTCCGTTATCCTCTCCATATGCTGGTACAGATCGCTGGTGTGTCGTCTCCTGTACTCACCATTTTCTTTGATTGGTCCAAGAATCTTTCTCAGGATTTTTCTTTCTTTAGCTTCTAGCTTCTCCATCAGACCTCTTCTGTTCATTGCAAGGCATTCTGCTGCGTACAGTGCTTCCGGGCGTACAACCGAACAATAATGCCTAAGCTTGGCGTTGATGGACACTGATCTTTTGTTGTAGACATTCCTAGTCAGCTGATATGCCATCTCCATCTTGTTGATTCTGTACATGATTGCTTCTTTCTCAGAGTTGTTAGGTACTATCCACTCACCTAAGTACTTAAACTTTTCCACCTGCTTGATTTTTCCCTGTTCCACAATGAGCTCTCTGGGAGCTGGCTTGATGTTGGTTATAAACTCTGTTTTTTGGAAAGAGATGGTTCATGGTGTGGGTTACTGTAGTCACGTTCTAGTTCGTGAACCATGGGCAACGATTGAGTGGCCTAGTAAGTGGTCCTGAGGGTCGGGAAACATATTTCTATGGAACGGGATTGGGTTCTCGGACATAATCTGTGCAATGGCCCACTTGTGCTCAGGAGGCTAGGACTAAAATTCCACCGGTTTGATCAGGAGGCTAGGACTAAAATTCCATCGGTTTTCCCTAACCCGTTAAAGAAGATATCATCACTGTGATTATGTTTAAGTAGGATTGTGTTGTATACAAGGAACTTGGTATACAATGACACAACATAAAGTTTATTGTTTCAATGATTTGATATAATACATACAAGAAACATAACTAAATTCTTCTTGAAAGTTGTTTGAATGCACGCAGTTAATGTTGAAATTAAATCTTCGATTGAATGTCTGTTGTATATGTACAATTATACAATGAGAGAGTTCTATATACACTTAGTTCTATCTTCAGGAGATAGTCCGTTTGCACTAAGAAATGTCCTGATAGTCGAAAAGTATCTTCCATGAAATTACAAGCGTAACTTGTAGAGAGAGGCAGAATACTAGGTTTATAGTTGCAAGGAACTTGCATAAATTTTCTCGAATTGTAGAATGCTAAGATGGACGTCGGAGTACTGGTGAGGACTAGGGGGAGTAGCAGAATGCTGAAGTCGGGGCTCGACGTGGCTACGGGGATCAGAATAATGAGGCAATGTTCAGAGGTGAAACCTCACGGCCAGCAATTTGTCCACCTGTTCAAGACACGTTTTAAAGAGGAATGCCTCCGTGCCTGACTTGCGGTGTGTACTGGTCGTCGAACATTGTGTAGTCCTGGAGAGGCTCGGAACGAAGCTACTTATATATCGCTGGCTGACGTCATCGGTGAGCGTGCCAGGCGCAGTGAAGACACCTCGTAGCTGCTAGAAACTTCGGTGCTGCGGCGGGTTGCGGAGGTTGTAGGCGCAAAACATACGATGCGGAGGACCCACACAACAGATAGCATCCTGTTTCATGAATTTACCGATTTCAGAACGTTTTAAGCAAACCTCGGACCTATGGGAGTAATGGAGTCCCACTCTCATTTGACTGGCGAAGGACTCCTTTGAAACAACTTGTCGAACGAAATGGAATTCGATGCGGAAATACCAGTATTATTGGGGCTACTGGAAGAAAGAAAGTAAAACTGGCTGGTTCAGCAAACGGGACGAATCCGGATGTACTGGGGGTACCGCAAGTGATATTCGGGTAAGAAGAGATAACGGGGAAGAGACAGGAGATGATAAAAGGTACTTGATGGGTATTAAAAAGGGAAGGGCAGAGTAAGTGGAAGGACTGTTTATGTGGAAAACTACTGTACGCAGCATAGTTTCTTTTAGGCACCTAAATGAGCGAACGCTGTGGGTATATATGGCAGTTGGAGGAATTACGACAATTGTCTCAATATATTCACCATGTGAGGGTGCAGATGAGGATGAAGTCGACAAGTTTTATGTAGCATCGAGTGACACCGTAGTCAGGGTCAACAGCAAGGATGAGGAGGGTGCTAATGGGCGATATCATTGCGAGAGTTGGAAATAGAAGTGAAGTATTCGAAAGGGTGATTGGTAAATGTGGGGTACACATGTACGCTAAGGGGAATGGGAAGCGTTTGTTGGACTTCTGTGATAGTTTGTGTTTCGGAGTTACGAATACATTCTTCAAGCTTAAGGCTATTCACATGGGGGGCTAGAGGTACCAGGTCCATAAAATAAACTATAGCTTAACCGACTTTATATTCAGGAAGTCTGTTAGGAGTATTTGAGTTCTTTGGGGATTTTTCGGTGATCCAGACCACTATGTGATCTGTAGTGAACTAAGTATCTCTACGACTAGGAGAGGGAAAGTGAAATATGTCTGAAAACGAATAAGAGTAGAGAATCTTCAGGACGAGGAAATTAGACAGAGGTACATGGATATCATTAGTGAGAAGTTTTGAAAAGTGGACAGAAAGCAGGTTCAGGATATAGAAAAAGAATAGGTGGCATACAGGGATGCTGTAGTAGAAACAGCAAGGGAATGCCTAGGAACAGCTACGGTATGTGTAAAGATGGGGAAAAGCGAACATCTTGGTGGAATGATGAAGTGGCAGCAGCTTATAAACTTAAAAAGGGGGCTTATCCGAAATGGATCTAAACAAGGGCCTAGGCGGACAGGGAATTTTACGTAGATGAATGAAACAGCGAAGCAAATAGTTGTTGAATCCAAAAAGAAACCACGGGAAGATTTTGGTAATAACCTGGAAAGGCTATGTTAAACAGCACCAAAACCTTTATGGACAGTAAAAAGGAATCTTAGTAAGTAAAGGAAAAAGGAAATGAGCAGTGTTTAGGGTAATTCAGGTGAACTCATAATAGATCCCAGGGTATCACTGGAGAGGTGGAGGGAATATTTTGAAAATCTTCGCACCGTTAAAGGAAATCTTCCTGGTGGTGTCGCGCACAACCAAGCAAGTGGACAGGCAGAAAGTGATGTTGGTGAAATTACGCTGGAGGAAGTTGAAAGTATGGTAAATAAAGTCCATTGAAATAAAGCAGCAGGAATAGATGGAATTAGACCCGAAGTGGTGAAGTACCGGTATATTGGGAAGGCAGGGATGAAATGGTTTCATAGAGTATAGTAAGATTACAATGGCGTGTTGGTAAGGTACCTTCAGATTGAACAAAAGTAGTAATTGCACCTATCTATAAGCAAGGGAACAAGAAGGATTCCAACTACTATCGAGGTATCTCATTCATTAGCATGGCAAGCAAAGTATTCACTGGCATCTTGGAAGGGAGGGTGCGATCAGTGGTTGAGCGGAAGTTCGATGAAAAACAGTGTGGTTACAGAGCCCGGAGGGGCTGTCAAGATCCGATGTTCAGTACGCACCACGTAAATGTAAAATGCTACGATATGAATAGATAGTTGTGTTTATGTTTCGTAGATCTAGAGAAAGCGTATGAGAGGGTACCGAGGGAAATGATGTTCACCATACTGGGGTAGATTATTAAAATCAATAAAAGGCATTCATGATGACAATTGGGCTGCAGTGAGAATTGATGGTAGAATGAGTTCTTGGTTCAGGATACTTACAGGGATTAGACAAGGCTGTAATATTTCACCTTTGCTCTTCGTCGTTTACGTGGATCATCTGATGAAAGGTATAGTTTGGCAGGGAGTGATTCTGTTAAGTGGAAATGTAGTAAGCAGTCTGGCCTTTGCTGACGACTTCGTCTTAATGGCAGATTGTGCCGAAAGCCTGCAGTCTAATGTCTTGGAACTTCAATAGGTGCAATGAGTATGGAATAACAATTAGCATATCCAAGTTTAAATTGATGTCAGTAGGTAAGAAAGTCAACAGAATTGAATGTCAGATTGGTGATACAAAGCTAGAGCACGTAGATAGGTTTAAGTATTTTTGTTATGTGTTCTCCCAGGATTACATGTCAATGTATATCAACAAAGACAAGACTTATTGTATTGATTAGGTGGTCAAATTAATAAATTAACTTATTGTTATTATTATTCCCTCAGGATGGTAATATAGTAAGTGGGACTGAATCAAAATGTAGTCAAATACAGCAGATGCAATACCCGACACTTCCGGATTTAGCCTTGTTTAAATGGAAGACAAGTCGCAAGTGGCGCTCCTAGTGGCGTGACCTGAAAATTCGCGCTAAATTCAAATATCATTGTAAATGTATATACGGAAATGGACAAATAAAATATGTCCTGAAAGAAAGTGTTACTAAGATATTAACTTCAAAGTTGCTAAAGCATTTCTGGATAAATGAATGAAGAATTATTTAATAGGTTATTATTTAAATACTGAAATTAGACATATAATCAAGATGTGAAGTGGACTGCTATGAAAGGGCTCGATCTTTCATTTATGCATTACTTTTTTAGCTTTAGCATTCCTGCCTGAACTTTCACGGCTAGATTTGTCTATTTTTCTCATTTAAAAGCATAGTATGATCACATTAAAACGCTTGTCAACTAACATATCGGCGCACTCCTTACACTCATGATTCAATGAATTTATATTTAAGAGCTAGACAATTTTCTTTTTAACTTGAGGCTTACTAACAGAAAGAAAATCTATAAATTTAGCTCCAAAAACATTCAAATTTTCCCTATAAGCAATACTTGGCACAATGCCATTTCATTATGGTAAAGCAAATTTGCATCATCATATTGTTTCAACAAAATATGTACATTTCTTAAATCACCCATATTTTCTTCAGTTCTTGACAACGCATTACGGCATTCCAAAGGGGGTAACTTGGAACACAACTAACCAGACATATATGTGTAAGTATTTTCCTGAATTAAATCAAACCCACAGATTACACCAACAACAACACATCGGTGTTGAAGGTTAACTGCTACACTATACAATAAAATAAGCTTATTATACTTTTTAGCCAATTCAAATGGGTCGCGCAGGTCAGAAGTTTAGGAAGTACTATAAAAATCTCTTTGTAACTGGAGGAATATATATGCAAACACAATATCTACTCACATTTTCTTGTCACGAGGGAAACGGAAGAAAGACCGCGAATCCTTCTGCACTTCATAGTTATTGCAGCAAAACACTGCAGATATCTTTCCACTCATATTGAGAGGAGATGTAAAGGAATGACACACGCTACTATTTACTTATGTCAACTTAATGCAAAGGCATAAATAACGCCAAAAACTTCACAAACAAATACACGTGCACTTATGACAGATTCAGTAACTCTCAGGTCACCCCGCTAGAGGGAGCTCAAATCGCTGTCCCTCGATATCTCGCAGAGTGTCGCGTATTGTCTCCACTGTATTTGGTGTAGTAAAGCTAATGCAGTGAGCTGGCAGTTGCGATAAAGGGTGTTCTGTAAGAAGGAAGTCAGCTCCCGGACGAAACTGCCTTTACATCGGTGTGTTTCCAGACCATCTTTTCTTCACGAGAGCGGAAGCAGGGTGGACTCAGGATATATTATTCATGAGTTAGAAGTAACAGACGTGAAAATAGCGAGAATTATTGCTTTTACAAATAGGTGGGAACAATGGCAGTTGAGTACTCGGAACAAGCAGATAAAGGCTAAGTTAGGAATGAACTCGATGGATGAAACTGTACGCGTAAACCATCTTCGGTGGTGGGGGCATATGCGACGAATGGAGGAGGATAGGTTACCCAGGGGAATAATAGGCTATATTATGGAGGGTAAGAGGAGTAGAAGGAGACCAAGTTGACAATGGTTTGACTCAGTTTCTAACGATTTAAAGATAAGAGGTATAGAACTAAATGAGGCCACGGCACTAGTTGCAAATAGAGGATTTTTGCGACGGGCCGTTTTGGTAAACTCACAGAGGTTTGCAGATTGAACGCTGAAAGGCATAGCGGACTATAATGATAATGCATGTATATATGTATAAAAACCGTAAGATTTTATTTCCGTTAGTGTACGAAGAATTGGATCGTAAAGTTCAGTCAGTTGTTCCCTCCTTCCATGGCTGTCCACGGTACGTTAAGACCTATGGACTTGCTTTCGAGATCTTTTCTTTAAACTTTTTTTAAATTTTTTTTTATTTTTTTATTTTTTTTTTACACCCGGAGAGACTTCTCTCTTATTTATACATCCTCTTTTATCCCGGACGTAGCGTAACATTGCACCCAGTGCTGCCAGTGCTCTCTCCAGTAAGTGTCCCATACTACAGTTGTAGACATTACGGATATGTTAAACTACTGTACAACTCTCCCCACAGTTGTGTATTTTGGTATAATTATATGAGTGTTACAGTGTGATTTATTACAATTATTGGAACTGGGTGATATAACAAGCCCATTCACATTTGAAGAGAAGAAGGAGTGTCGCATACTCTGCAGTTGTAACTAGTAATACTGTTGTGCGGTGTACACGTCTAGCTCCGGTCACTGGTGCAGCGGCTTTTTTCCTGTTTGTAGATAAGTAGAGTGTTTTTATGTTTGTGTTTGTATCCTAGTAAATTTCTTTTGTGGTTGTTCTGGTGCTAGTATAGGGTAATTCCTTTTGGACTATTATGTCTGTAGATAGTGGTGGTGGCCCTTTAGGCCGACCTCCTGATATTGCTAAAGATGCCGTGCGTAAGGATTTACCCATGGACGTTAGTAATACTGTTACTCAACGAGACAGTTCTCAAGATACAATATGTGATTCGGATCAGCGCCCTCAAGTTCCTGTATCTACCTATTCTACCACTCATCTTGGCCCTTACATAGTATTTGTTGAATCGATTGACTCTACAAATAAAATAGGACATATTCACCCTATGGCACTGGGACGGATTTTCTACGAGAGGCACATTGGTGAAGTCAAGGCCATACATAGGAAGGGACGTAATAGAATTCAAGTTACTTTTATGTCTAGTAAGGCTGCAAACGCCTTTCTTTCTCATTCCATTCTTGCAGAAAAGAAATTGAAAGCTTTTATTCCGTCTTCGAATATTCAGCGAGTAGGGGTCATAAGGGGAGTAGACACTACTATTTCCGAATCTGACATTCTCACCTATTTAGATTCACCTTATCCTGTAGTGAAAGTACAACGTCTAAATAGACGTTCATCTAAAGACGGAAAAACTGAATATATCCCTACAGGTACTGTGAAGGTTGTATTCGAGAGTCAACACCTTCCGAAAAGCGTGTCTATTTTTAAAGTCATGATAGAGGTTCAGGCCTACATATTTTCTCCTTTAATATGCAAACGATGTCAGCGGTACGGACACACCGCTTCTAATTGTCGTTCTAGGGAGCCGAGATGTGGTAAGTGTTCCCTTACTCATTCTACTGAAGATTGCACTCACCAAGTCGTTAAATGTGCTAACTGTGGCGGAAATCATCCTGCGGGAGCAGAACATTGTGAAATCCACAAACAACAAAAAGAAATTAAACGCATTATGAGTGTTGAAAACAAATCATATTTTGAAGTGAAAAACTATTTTGCCCCATTACAGTCCCTATCTAACCCCCTTCTGATACCCCAACATTTTCCTCCTTTACCCACTAGATCAACTCCATCGGAAGAAACTCAACCTCGAAAGCGTAAATTTACTATGGTGGTTAATAACCCCCCCCGCCCACCTGTCACCCCAGGTTATGATAGGGCATCATATCTGCATTTACTAAGTAACCCGAAAACGGTTCCAGAATATTCTGGTACTCCCTTAGTGCGTTTGATACCTGCTCCTCCTACCGAGACCGCCTCTACATCACTGAAGCCAAGTTCTCAAGGGCAAACTTCGGATCCCCACGCGTCATCTACCTCTGTCATGGCTTTACAGGGTAAATCAAACGTTAACGTTAATGAACTATGTCGACCTTTCTTTAACAGATTTGCAGATATAATCGCAAAAATTGATTCAACTGGCATATGGAAGAAAGAGTTAAAATCATTATATGATGATCTTGTTCAAGTTGTGGGACCTCCCCCTACTGTTAAGTAAAACATGCGGATCCTGCAATGGAATTGTCGGAGCATATTAAATAAGAAGCATGAATTAGTGAGTTTAATAAATTCTTTTGATCCTGCGGTAATTTTCTTGAGCGAAACGTGGTTAAAATCTCATTTTCATTTTCGCATGAAAGGTTTTACGGTCATACGGCATGATGCACCCATCTCTGGAGGCACATGCATTTTCCTCAAACAAGACATCTACTTTCAGGAAGCTCCATTAAACTATAGCATACCGGGCACTCAAGCCCTTGTAGTCAAAATTCAAGACTGGACCTTGGTTTCTATATACTGTCCGCCGTGGATAAAAGGTACCTATGTCCAATGGGACAAATTTTTTTCACAATTCTCACAAAACAACACCCTAATCGGTGGCGATTTTAATGCTCACAATCCTCTTTGGGGGAGTTTATCTAGTTGCCCCAAAGGGCGGAACATTGAACGGATCACCGTAAAACAGGAACTGGTTATCCTCAATGACGGTTCTCCTACTCGGTTAACAGCTCCTAACATTAATAAAAGTGCAGTAGATCTCACTATTTGCACAGTAGATTTGGCACATAAAACAAATTGGAATGTCATTTATGACACCCATCAAAGCGACCATTTTCCCATTTTAATCGATATCGGCCCACAGGTTATCAGGAATGTCTCTCACTTTATTGCATCCCGTAATCTTCGCTCTTTTGATTCTACGCTATTCACGACCTTTCTTGCAGATAAAATCCGCTCTACACTTCCAGCTCCTCATATTCTTGACTACGATCTACTATTATCCTTTATTCACTCTTACTTAGATACTTATCATCCTATTGAACACAAGCGGTCTTTTAAAATGCAGAGAAATGCTATTCGTTGGTGGGATTCCGAGTGTGCGTCTTTAGTTCGTCGTAGACAAGCTGCCTTAAAAGTTTATAGAACATCTGGCTCCTATGATCACTATATCCAATATAAAAAAATAGTCGCTTCCATACAGACTATTTTTAATGAAAAACGACGAACAGCATGGAAAATATTTGTCACATCTATCAATCGACAAACCCCTCTCAAAGATATATGGGCAGCCATCCACCATTTAAGTAATACTCATAAAAATCCTGTTTCTCAATCGCATCCTCAAGGAATTGCCCAATTTTACCACCAACTTACACCCGATTACGTGGAACCTTCTTATGAATATAGTTTAATACCTTCCTCCGACAAATTTTCTAGTCTATTACAGAATATCTCCCTCCATGAGCTAGATATGGCACTCGAACATCGTCAAGATACTAGCCCGGGTAGAGATTCTATCACCTATAAAATGTTGAAATATCTTCCGTTCCACGCTAAGCAAACGCTGCTAAATACCTTTAACGCTATACTTGACAGCCATGCCATTCCTGTCGATTGGAACGATTTTCAAATTTTACCCCTCTTAAAACAAGGTAAACATCCTCAAGACCCAAACGGGTATAGAGGTATCGCTTTGGGTTCCTGCCTTCGTAAAACTTTTCAACGAATCCTCTTGCACCGTCTTCTATGGTGCTTAGAATATTATAATATACTTCCAGTGTACCAGTTTGGGTTTCTGAAAGGTCGAAGTACGGCAGACGCTCTGAATATATTTTTTACAGACTTATTACTCGCTCGCAGTCGAGGTGACGTTTTGACGGCTATCTTTCTCGATATAAAAGGAGCATATGATAATGTGGACATAGGTGTACTTCTTGCCAAATTATATCAATGGCAATTTCCTCTTTCGTTTATTAATATTATACGGCAATTATTCACCAATCGTCACATTTTTTTAAAGACCAATGGCCAGAGTTTCGATTCTCGATATACTTCAAAAGGTCTCCCACAAGGTGATATTTTGAGCCCTATCTTATATCTGTTATATACTTTTGACTTAGAGCGGGTGATTTCTCAACAGGCTAGGATCCTACAATATGCTGACGATATAGTTATTTATTCCATTAAAGCATCGGCCCTTGAATCCCGTACTACCATTGAACGTACACTACCGATCCTCTATAGATGGCTGTTCCAGCATAACTTAGACATCGAATTTCAAAAATCCTCTGCCATGATCTTTACGAAGAAACGAAATTATGATCGTACTCCAATTACCTTTGGTTCCTATGAGATTTGTATCAAAACTTCGGTCAAATATTTAGGCATTAAAATTGATAATAAATTACTCTGGAAAGAACATATCGAATATATTCTTTCCAAATTAGAAACTAAATTCCTTATCATTAAATCTCTCACTAAACGCACCTGGGGATCGGATCCATATGTCCTTCTTACGGTATATAAAAATATCATTCGGTCAGTATACGAATATGGCTGTCATTTTCTTGATATAGCATCTAATAGCCAACTACGCAAACTTGATACCTTTCAGTTTAAAATACTCCGCTTAATCCTGGGGGCTATGTCCTCCTCCCCAACGAATGCACTGTTAGCTGAAGCATCGGAACCGCCATTAAAATTTCGACGACGACTACTCGCTAGCAAATATCTTCTTAACAAATTAAATAAATATCGCCACCCAATCATCCCGAAATTACAGCTATTACATGAATATTATCAAAACCGGAATGTTAATGAAGATCATCAACCGGCCCTATTATGGGCATTTAACCACTTCGGTCACTTTCGTACTAGCATGGTACAAACGTTAAATCACCCGAAATACTCTATACCTTTTCGAGCTAGTACATTTAAACCTGATATTCTTCACACTATATTCGAAACTAGTCCTCCAATACTCCGTACAAATAACCATGTCACGACCAGTTTATTTCACTTTGCGTTCCATAGGCATAACCAAGAACAATATATTATTTTTTACACTGATGGTTCAAAGACCCTATCCCCTACTGGTGTCGGTGCTGCATTTTACTCCCCCCAACTGGCTATGAACAAACAATTCACTCTCCCACACCTCGCTTCTTCTTTCACGGCTGAAATTTTCGCCATACGCCAGGCTTTATTGCACATAAAATATTCTGGAATATCAAAAGCTCTCATTTGTACTGACTCTTTAAGCACCTTGAAGGCTTTAGACAATCCCGAACATACCAATAATTGGTACATTCAAAATTTACGCAAATTAAGCTATGACTTGTTCCTCCGTAATGTTAAAGTATTATTCGCATGGATTCCGGGCCATTCTGGCATACACGGTAACGTCACAGCGGATATCCTAGCTAAAGAGGCTGCCCAGGGTTCTGGATTGGATTACTATATCGCAGTTCCACACACAGACTTATGGGAACACTGTCGTCACTTCATCCACGATCAGTGGTGTGCAGAATGGCGCCGAACTTCCCAGTTGAAAGGTAAGCACTTATTCACGCTTCTACCTGATATTCCTAATAAACCGTGGTTTGCCTTTGGTACCTACACTCGGCGTCATATTACTACAATTATACGGCTTCGCTTAAATCATGTGTGTACGCCTGCTCATCTCTATCGTCTTAATCTTATCGAAAGTAACTTATGTCCATGCGGTCGGGCAGTAGGTACTGTCAACCATATTTTTTTTCAGTGTCAGACATATGAACATCACCGTCGAGACTTCATAGCTAAGCTTCTTCATGCGGGTTACCAACTGCCGTTAAATGTTTCGTGTTTAGTGTTTCAACCGTCTTTTCGCGTAGTAGATTTAATCCTTAAATTTTTAGTTACCTGTAACATCCAATTGTAACTTTTTCCTTTCCTATAGGTATGAAATTTTGCATCCTAACCCTTATTTGTGGTCCGGTCTGGTTTGTTCGTAGTAAAGACGTCGTGGCAGACCACACAGACGTGAAGCATTAGAACCCTGTGTCCCAGTGTTTTTGTGTTGTCCTAGATAGTTTAGTCTCCATATTCTTGGTATTTTACTCCGTTTCATTATCCCCGGCTGTCATTAGCTTCATTACATAGCTAACCCTATTATCTTGTAGTGTACTATTTTCTTCTAATGTTGGTTCCTCTCCTAGACATTAATTATCCCGCACACCAGTGACTGGACGTAGCGTCTTACGACGATGTCCAAAAACTAACCAAGAAGAAGAAGTAACTAGTAATACATGCTTTCCTAAATTCAGCCTGTTTTACTGACTGTTACAAATCAAATTTGTTCTTCAAGAGTTTGTTTTAAGTGATTAAGCAATATCCAAATACGAGGTTTTGTTTCGAAGTGGCTGGTATGTTGTTATATAAGGCGCGTGTTAGTCTATTCTACAGCTTATTCCGTTAAGTGAGTTACGGATTTTCTTCGTTGAGGAATTCTGATTTCTATCATTTTACTCTGTGTCCACAACCTCTAACATACTGTCGGTAATGTTCAAATTCAATAATTCAATTTTACTAAATGTATACATCTCAATTGAGAATATTAGAAGTTAATACTAATCTTTCTCAGTTTCAGCATTTACATATTTGTAATATTGAATGTTATTAATTTTCTTAAATTTTATTTTTAATAAAGCATGAAAAATGAATACGCATATAACTAGCTTGCTTTTTATAAAACACCCAGCCATTGCATTGCAAGTGCCTGGAAGTTGTGTGCTGTAGCCAGGGTGCGAAATCGCGGCGGGGTGGGAAGGGAAGGATGTCTCCCCCACCGATGATTTTATCTCAGAGGTTCCCCCCCCCCACTAAAATTGCCCGGGGGGGGGTTACCTTTCATTATAAAATAAACAGGAAAATGTAGAACCGATAATTTATTACTGAAATTAATGACTTTAACTGGGCATATTTTCATAAAATCATCAGAAATAATTCAAGTGACTGCCAGACCTTGAGCAATTAAACAACGCAGCAGTGGCAACCCCGCACCTACAGCTTATTGTTGATGTTTCACGCTGGCAAGTTCATCCTCCCTTGTCATTGCTATAAGTAGCTCGAGTTTACACCACTCCTGTACTTCTTGGAGTGGGTGTGTTTCCTATAGGTATCACTAGGACAATATTCACTTGAGCAGGATACAAACTGACAATTGGTTCAGTCAACACATAGCCCTGGTAGAGGAAAGTTCCATTAAAAAAGCAATAAACCATGGAAACTCGATCCTCGTGTGGCCTTTCTTAAGATAGCGAGTCTCTCATAAACTTCTCAGCTGATTGGAATAACGTTCTAATGTTTATCATTCCCGTTATAACAGCAAAATTTGAACAAAAATATCTCAAATTTACATTTTTCTGGGTGGAGAGGGTAATTAAAATACAGGGGAATTTTAACCCCCCCCCCCCCAACCAGGTACTGCCTGAAAAAAATTAGTAGTTAAGCCCTATGTTTCTTCTCCTCCCCCACCACCACTTCTTTCTGATTTCACACTCTGGTAGTGGCAATATATCGTATATCTAAATTTAGTGGAATGAGAATTTTTTCTGAAGAGCAACGCAGATGAAAAAATGCAGATGGTAGTTTCAGATAGAAATTGCGATATGTAGTATGTAATTTTAATTATTATTTTGCTGTGTTATTTACCTTTTTGTGCAATTTAATAGTGATGCTGTGAACGTTGAGTTGTTCTTTGCTCTGTATGCCGTGACATATGGTAGTAGGATTCAAAATCTTGAGAGGTTTCTATTTAGGATATCCGTATCTTGTTACATCAGTGTTGTTATGGAGATTCTCCTGTATCTCATCATTACCCCACAGCAGCTATATCCGGTACTTATTTGTGATGATTTAGGTAACAGTAGGCTGCCTCTCTGATTTATTGGTGTGTAAAAGATTTTCAGGGGTGAGTGACGGTGAGTTTGCATGGGGTTGAATCCTATGATCTGCAGTCCTGAAATACTTTTCTGTGGTTTCCCCATTTTATCATTAATTAACCTTAATTAATGCTGCTGCATACCTAATCTTATCCCTTTCCCTTGGAGTTGTTAGTGCAACATTAAACTGCTAGCAGGAATGGAAGAACAATCTTCAGGAATAAATTCTGGCTGTGGAAACTGTAAAAGGTAGTTGCTGGAATGTAAAGCCAATAACATATTATTAGAATAACCTGTGATGGCCAGAACAAGTAAACACGGCACTCTTCAGTATTGTCCCCTCCGGTGAAAAATACCAAATACAATTGATCACACTTACCTGAATAGATATGTGTTTACATAGAAATCTGTTCCCTGGCAATGCATAAGAATCAACTCACTTACCCACAGGAACGAAGCTTGTATTACCTGTAGGAGAAATTTTCGTATTCATTGTTAGTGCTGTATGTTTACATTTACAGTAAAATATCACAAAGTGACTAACAAACACTGCTATTGGGTGAAATGAATTCTTTGAGGCACTACTCGAGGTATTCAACATAGACAATTTTTTTGCCACCTGGGGAACAAAAAAACTGCTAAACATTTAAACCACTCATTTGACATGGAACTCCCTACAAGAGGCACTCTGGTAAACACCACTCGATTGTGTCATTAGACAAGACATGCATAGAAAAATAAAGAAAAGGCACTTAAGGTTGGTGGCACTGTTCAATGAAATGAGCTGATAGCATTATTGTATACATTTTTGTCTTTATTTCAACAGAATTTTCTTCATTTTCCATTTCCAGTCTTGTGGGTAGAAATGTGAATCAAGAACCTCCTCAGTTTTTCTCTCTCCACCACTCCATTCCTTCCTCGAATTTTTTTTCGACTTTTACTCCACTCTTCTCTGTACTCTCCTTACGGTAGCCATTCACCCCTTTCTGGGCATTCCCCGATGTCTTTCGCCTATGAGTTTCTCCGTAAATACTTACTGTGGAACTCTATCCTCTTCCATTCTCATCACTTGTTCATACCATTTCAGCTTACGGGTCTCTATCTTGCCTTTCAGTTCAGGGTGTCCAATTCGCTCCCTCATTTCTATGTTTCTGACTTTATCCCTTTATGCCCTCCCTATATTTCTCTAAGGAATTTCATCTTGGCCTCTTGCATTCTGCGTTATCATGTTTTTTGTTGTTGTCCATGTGCCTGGTGCATATGTCAAAATTTTCTTACATTCCATTCAATGTCCCAGTTACAGACTATACATCTCGCACATTGGTAAAACTCATTGGCTTATTCAAGTCCCTATCCAATTTCTTATTTTATTTACCCATCTTCAATTATTCTCTCCGAATACTTGAAGCTTTCCACAACTTCTAATGGTCTTCCATTTACTTCAATATTCCCACTTCCTTCTCTATTACCTCTCGTCACCACTACTATCATATTCTTTTCCACACTTATTTTCATTCCATATTCCTCCATCTCCTGATTCATTGCATTATCTTGTTCTTGTGCTTCCATTTCATCTTCTCCACATATTACTGTCTCATCTGCAAAGTATGAGGCCTTTGCCTCCTTGGTTCCCATTTTTTGTTGTATACTCTTGTGGATTTCATCCATGATTGTAATGAAGATTGGCGGGGATAAAAAACATCGTTTTTGAAGTCCTGATTCTACTTTGAAAAAGTTTGTTTGTCCTATCACAGTATTCATACTACTTACTCACTCTTTGTTCATGGCTTTTATAATTGGCTCTTCACCTCTCCCTGTCTTCTTTTTTATCAATGCATCCGAGACCACTTGCCATGGTACACTGACATATGCCTTCTCAATATCGATAAATATCATCGCTGAATCCAGCTTAAATTCCCATCTGTTCTCTATCACGTTCTTTAGGTTCAACAGATTGAAAAATATTAAAATTATGTTTACACTGATCAAGGAGTATGACACCGTATGGAAGTGAAACACAGATAATAACTGGTGCCAAGAAGAAACATAGTTGAAGCCTTTTAGATGCCGTGTTATCAGAAGTCCTTGAAGATCAGATTGATAGAGCATGTCTCAAATAAAGAGATAGTGAATAAGCTTAATGAGAGGAGAATGGTTTGAGCTAATTTGATCCTGGGCAGGAAACTTTTGATAGAACATATCTCAAAGAACTGTGAACTTGTTCAGTTAGTTTTGAAGCTGATTACAAAAGATAAAAGTGGTAGGAAGTTTCCAGTATATGGACCCGGGTGATCAGAGTGATATGCAAACCGTACAGTCACTGAATTTTCAAGAAAAGTCATCTTGTTGCGGTTTCAGTTCCATATAAAACTGTATGTTAGATAGCTATTAATATGATATAAGGTGTCATGTAATACTAGGAGTCCTATGACTATGGTCTTGATATCGACAGATAAGTTAAATTATATTATGGATGTGATCACTGTTTTATTAATCATGTAAAACTTCAGGTCCTTAGCTTTGATCGAAGTATTAGTCATAGAAAAGTTGAGGTCCTATAGGTATGATCACAATATCAACAGTCATGTAAAATTTTGGGTTTTTTGGTATGATCATAATATTGATGGTCATTTAAAATGACCGAGCTCGATAGCTGCAGTGGCTTAAGTGCGGCCAGTATGCAGTATTCAGGAGATAGTAGGTTCGAACCCCACTGTCGGCAGCCCTGAAGATTGTTTTCCGTGGTTTCCCATTTTCACACCAGGCAAATGCTGGGGCTGTATCTTAATTAAGGCCACGGCTGCTTCCTTCCCACTCCTAGCCTTTTTCTGTCCCATCATTGCCATAAGACATATCTGTGTCGGTGCGACGTAAAGCCAATAGCATTTAAAATGACAAGGTTGTTGCTTAGTCTGTTAACAAACACCATAAGTATCAATGACATTAATAAGGTAATATATTTTTCTGGCTTATGTTTCAGTAGAAGTAATCAACCATTCCAGTACCTTCTAACTACTTCAGTTTGCAGTGCAAAATGGACCTGGAAGCAAAGATCAAAGAGGAACCAGGCTGGATTGAAGGAGAAACAACGGCATCGCTTGTAAGTCTCATACCAGATAACTTTATAGGGGTCAGAAATTAACCCTTAATATCTGAATAAGTTTGGCAGGGGCATAATTTTCTATGTGCTTCCTCAGTATTAACACCAGCAGTCACCAATTGCTGAATGAGCATCTATGCGTAGTACAACTCTGTTTGTTTTATTTGTCTGGGAATACACCACAATGTGCTACACAAAGCTGCCAACTCTTAGGAACTTAAGGTTAGGCTTGGGTTAGTCTGTACGTTTTACTGTCAGTATTGAAATTACTTTGGTTTAGGGGTTGCACCTTTTTGTATTTTTCCCCTTTGATTATAATAGATGATGGTTGGCCGATCGTACTTTAAAAAAAACTAATATCCTCCTACACTACTGCACCACCATGTTAAGAATTATTACTCCTACCATAATTAGTGTAGAAGAAGTTAAATCACAAATCTTTCATTAGTGTTTTTTTTTAGCCTGGATACACCAGTCTGCTAAACAAAATGTCAACACTGGTGTGATAATTCTGGGTTACCCTCACATCCACAATGTGCTGGAAGATATTATGTGTTTTAAGGAACGAGCAGATTTGCCTATGACATACGAGGGATGAAATACCTCAAAATCTGAATGTACGTTCTCTCAAAATAAATATTTTGCTCAGATGTTGAATTCTTCTAGAAAGACAGAATAGTGATTAGCTCATTTTATTCCTCAAATACAGGTCAGATTCTATGATATATACAGTAGAGAACCATGTCTAAGGGCTCTAGCATGTATGATTTCTGAGAATAATTTCTTTTATATGCCCCTTCTTAGTGGGCTCTGACACTTCAAGGACTTCAGGCACATTAAACAGAATTTTTTCTTTCCTCATTGTCATTATTTCCTTGTCCTTCTTGTGCATCCTTTTCATCCATTCCTTAGTTCATCCACTGTTCTCTTAGTATTGAATGTGTTAAGTTGGTATATTCTAGAGAACTTGATACATTAATTCATTTTTATTAGTTACTTAACTTACATTAGAATATATGCTTTTAATCACAGTACCTCCCCCCTTTAATGCTGACAAGGTTTTATGAATCCAAGAGTGAAATTTAAATGTCTCATAGTAGATCATAAAAGATCTTCCGAAACTGCAGATATACACTCCAACACTGCTGATTCTCCACTGACGGTGTCCTCATACCCTCAGCTTGTCACAGAACATTACATAACATGCTTATAGTAGTAAAATATTTCATTTCTAGCTGCTTTGACTTTGGGCTTCATCACATCTTTCACTGTTATATGACTGTGATAAGTCTGGTTCTTTCATGTTTGTGTTTTTTATTTTACACTTGGAATCATTGAAACAGAACTGTATTAATGTTTAATGTAGCTCCTGTGATCTCAGCAAAACCATAGTAGAGAATGTGATTCCATTATTTCAAGTAATTTTAATCTGTCTTTAAACAAACTCTATGCTGAGAACAAAAAATCATTTAGAAATGTTGTAATGCTTCTAATTGGTTCAAACAAATTTTATGATTTGACTGATATGATTGAACATATGAAAACAGTTCATACAATTTAGTGTTTATGCCTATGGCTGCTTCCTTCCAAATTAAGTGTGAGATAGCCCCAATTCCATCCCTGGTGTTATATCTTCTGATATGGCTAGAAAATATTTTGCATTTTATATTTTGTTCTCAGTCTCATCCTTTCTCTGACATAAGGAGTGAGCAAGAATAATAACACCTTTCTCAGTACAGACTTTGGTTATAACAATCCTCTGCTGGAAGAAATCTTCCTTAAACATTAGTGAAATTCCGAAAGTACCTGTAATACTGGAAATTAATGAATTAACATGCTCATTTATTAATGACTGTATTTGTAGATGTGTGTTATGAGCATACCTAATATATCTTATTTTCCACAGGAAAATTTCGAAAATGTATCAGAAGTGATAGCTCTGAAAGAAGAAGTTAAATCAGAGTTAACCGAGCCAGAGTCATTGCAGGAAAACTCTCTTGAGGTAATGTACATAATTTGATAAGCCATCGTCAGATAATGGAAATGGGTAGAAAATGGCTCAACAGATACCGGGGTTTGATCCATCTTTTTAGTGCACATGATTGATAGTCCTACTGATAATATAGTTTTTTATGAGATTGACTGTTTACATACCTAGTTTCCACTTTTCCTTCAAGTTGTTCTGCGATCATGCGTTATGAATTGTGTAGCAGTTTGGATTATTCCAAAGACCTCTACTCTATGTCATTTGGTAGCTGGTATCATTCCTACTAATAATTTTGAATTCGTAAATTAGTTTTGAACACCAAGTAGCTGAAAGATACATTCTTTTTTTACTGTTACAGGATATTTTACTAGTTGATTCCAAATGAAACACCTTTGTTATCTTATTGATTATATTAATTATTTTTTTCTAAATTGTTACCGTGTTTTTGTGGTAGTTAGAGGTGAAAGAAGGTGCGGGGTGGTGAATAGGTCTCAGGCTACGAAATTAAAGTGAATCTAAAATTTAACAAGGTTATATTTTCTTTTTCAAACTCAGAAATAACAAGAATGGCAGGTACAGAGTAGCAAGGCAACAAAGAGCAACAACAGTATTTACAGGCTTAGGGCTTCGAGCCCCGAACTTCCAAATCTTGAGCAGTTGGCCCAATTTTACATGTACATAAGGTTAAACAAAGGGGCAGAAAACCCCAATCATGCCCAGGAGCACTTGCTCCGAATTACACAGTAATACCTCCAAGAGGCACGCAGAAACAAATTTCAAAAGAGCGAACCGCTCTTAAAGTTGTAAACCTATCACAAGGCCACACCTAACTCGACCTTCAAGCTGTCCTCTAAGGACGTAAACACAGGGGTAAAATACCCAACCTACTGAGGTCTATTAAGCGAGAAGAGGATAATTACATGACCTCCAAAATAACAATTTGAGAGGAGGCGATCTGCACTCCTAATACCTTTTGTTTTAAAACCTAATTTGGCTCTAGGCCTCTAATGCAAGGGCCAATCCCATACTAAAGAGGTGACTTATGAAAGAAACAAATTTACATTACGTTAAGGAAGAATAGGTTGCGAAAAATAAGTTCACCTCAAAACAATATGAGTGGGAGCTCGAGAGGGTTAAGCACTCTCTATCCCAATATGTAGTTTCAAAGATAGAATAGCTACTAAGTGTCTTTACATTTTAGAGGAAAGTTACATGGTGAAAGGCTTCGGACCCGCCCCGAGAGTTAAACTGCTGAGCAAGCAAGAAAAGAAGTTATTAATCGGCCATTACCTTGTTGACTGCTGCCGAAGAAAGAGGCGCTTCCCGCCCCGTGCTATGTACTTTACACACTCAACGATGGAACAGAAGTGGCGCCGAGACCCTAAAATCAGCGGTTTATATACTCTCGCGGAAAGTTCGAGGCCTTACCGGAATGAAAACACCCTCCCACCAAACCTTTATTGGTTAGGGATAAGCAGCATATTCAAGTTGGGGGAAGATACATCAGATTGGTCAGAAATTAATTAAAGAAATTCAGGATTGGCTAAATACAAAACAAGGGGAAAGAGAGGGGTATACATCCAACTTAAACAATAACAGAAAGAAATTTAACAAGAAACCAACTTTTGAAATAAAAATTTCTCCAAAAACATAGTTCTTTCACTTCGCACTAGGGTGCACCATTGTAGTTCTTCAGTAGTGTCCTGTAGAAGAGAAAGTTCACACTTCTTACTACAAGCAAAACAAAAATACGTCGAAAATAACACAGTTCAGAAACTTCAAAATTTGCAAGTAGTGACATCTTCTGAGACACTTGAAAATTAACTCATTAGATAAAGTTCGGACTTCCTCCAGTAGAGGAGTTTCAAGTGGCGCAAATTTTAAATTAGCGGCGTGGAGGTGTACCACCTGGTACAGACCTCCCCCCCCCAAAAGTTCCTCCAGGGGTGACACATGAATTTTGTTTGAAAACAGGGTCCAAGTTATGATGTTGATATGGAGATTAATTGCAGAGGCATTTATCAAAATTGTTGAATTTTGATTTGATCCCGTTTCAATAATTCTTGTTGTAACAGCTGAAGTAATGTCTTTATGTTTGTAGAAGTTGAATTCAGAAGGAAAACTTTAGTTTTTAAAGTTGAGGAAATATTTTCTAAGTCCACCAGGAATTGCAGTAAAATCCAAGAAAAGGTAGCAATGTTGAACAGGAATGTCCATATAGCTGGATATGTACTTTAAACGATGATTGATTTTGGCGGCCAGACCAGCTACCGCAGCTTGAGTTCCGAGGAGGCCGCTCGGACCCCTCAAGTACCCTGAGATACCGCTCGCCCGCACTATGAGGGGAGCAGTGGTGTTGAAGCACGCCGCGCCCGTGGTGAACATGCAGTTCGCGGGCCAGTTACAGGTTGTGCGCCGCACATCAGCCTTGGCCGGGAGGAGGGCTCCGGCTCGCCGTGCACATGTCATCCTCGCTGGGGAAGAGGGGCCCTTCCTCTATCCCAGTCGCGGCACGGCGCCGCGCGGCTGCAGGGGCACTGAAACATTAAAGCTAGGCGGCAGAATTTTGTTGGACCATCATCATTTTTGAGGGCACAGGCTTTGTAGAGAGATTGAGGGGCCAGCGGCGTGCAGAAATTCATTTCCGATGCAAGCCACTGTGTGTAGTGGAGCAGGAGACGGGAGCGTGGTAATGGCCGTGGCAACGACAGGATCGCAGTTTAACGGTTCGGGGAAGGGTTTTACAAAAATGCTTACAATAAAACAAAATATTATAGAAGGGGCAGAATGCCTTAAAAGTGAAAACTCAAAAAAAATATAACCTTCATATTCCTTTCAAGATAATATGAGGCAAGTTAGCACAGAAATTATACAGGTTTCACCTCCGACAGGTGAACTTTAAATATCCTCTCGGTGGCTGGATTGCTTAATAATAATGTGACCGGCGTAAGGAAATCTAGAATGATACACGGCCCATGAAATCTGGGGGCAAGCTTGCCCGCGGGAACAAAATTCTTGACCATCACCTGGTCACCTACCTTCAAATGGGTGGGTCTCCGTCCACGATCATACCTTTCCCTAACCTTTTCATGAGACACTTTAAGATTGGCTTTAGCCTTCTTCCAAAGATCTTTAATGTTGTCCGGATCTATTGTCTCAGGTAGAATGTCACTCAGAGACCAGAGGTTAGAGAGCGGCATGTTGGGAACGAACTTGAACATCAAAGAAGCTGGAGTAAACTTGTGAGATTCATGAACCGCCGAATTCAAAGCAAAAGCTAACCAATGCAGGGACGTGTCCCACCTAGAATGATCTTCATGATGATAGGCAATAGGCGCGGACCTGAGATTACGATTAACCCGTTCAGCCAGAGATGGTTGAGGGTAATAAGCAGAAGTTGTCACATGAGAGATGGATAAGTCAAAACAGAATTTACGAAAAAGATTTGATGTGAACGCCTTAGCATTATCAGACACAATATATTGGCACGGACCAAAAGAAGCAAAAATAGAATTTAGGCAAGTAATGGTGGACTGAGCGGTAGCCAGCTTAGTCGGAAATAACCAGGAAAATCTAGTAAAGCCATCTACGCATACAAAGATGAACTTGTTGGCATTTCCCTTTGACTGGGGGAAGGGTCCTACATAATCAATATACAGGCATTCCATGGGGCGCGACGCTTGATGCGAAGACAAAAGGCCTACCTTGGTGGACATGGTTGGTTTGCTAAGCAAACAGGATTTACAAGCCTTTACTAGTTCACGGATTTCACCGTCCATACCTTTCCAGATGAACCTTTCACGAATCTTTTCACGAGTTTTAAAGATTCCAAGATGCCCCCCCAATGGGGTCTCATGATAGTACTTGAAGATCATAGGTACAAGAACAGTTGGAACGACAACCTTCATCATCTTATCATGCCTCGAAGGGCAACATAAAACACCATTCCTCAGAACATAAGGGACGACATGTTCTCCAGAAGAAAGGGTTTCCATTATCGGAGCCAGCGTCGGATCTTCACATTGGTATTTCTCGATATCCCTAAAGAGCATGGGAGCATCTGTTAAGATGGCATTAACATCAGATAGAATGGACTCGGGAGGTGATGAACTTGCAAGTGACTAATCTCATGTTTTAATCCGTATTGAAATCTGTTAGTATACAATAATAAAGTTTTATTATGAATCCACCTGTTCAATACATTGTACAATACAATGTGTACAATACAATGTATTGAACAGGTGGATTCATAATAAAACTTTATTATTGTATACTATAGGTGATGAACTGTCGACCGGTTCATGGGTCTCGACGTCGTTGGAAAACATACGGCTGAGTCCATCAGCAACAACATTTTCGGTACCTCTGATATGCCGTACATCGAATTGAAAGGCAGAAATACGGATGGCCCAACGGGCTATACGACCAGTACGACGCGGCCTACCTAAGACCCAGCTTAAGGCTTGATTATCTGTCTCCAGGTCGAATTTGACATGTTCCAGATAGAGACGGAACTTTTCTAAGGCAAATAAGACTGCCAAACCTTCGAGCTCATATATGGAATACTTTGCTTCTTGAGCCGATAGAGTCCTAGACGCATAGGCGATGGGTCGCCTCCCTAGTTCAGTCTCTTGAAGAAGGACTGCAGCCACCGCCGATGATGACGCGTCGGTTTGGACGATTAATTTCTTTGAGAAATCAGGCATAGCTAGAACAGGGGCATTACAGAGAGCTAATTTAAGATCTTCAAAAGCGGCTTGTTGAGAAGGTCCCCACTCAAATTTGACACCTTTCCTACGAAGTAAGTTCAAGGGCGCCGCTCTATTGGCGAAATTTGGAATAAATTTCCTGAAGAAATTCACCATACCAGTGAACCTAGCAATACCTTTGATGTCCTTGGGAGGCTTGAAATCACGGATGGCCTGTGTTCTAGAGTGATCGACTGCGACACCATCGGGCGACACAATATGCCCTAGGAATGACATAGAGGGCTTAGCAAAGGCAACCTTGGACAACTTAACAGTTAACCCAGCTTTACGAAGGCGATTGAGAACTTCTCGCAGATGACCTAGATGTTCTTCAAAGGTCTCCGAAAATACGACGACATCATCCAAGTAGTGATACAGGTACTCAAATTTGATGTCAGAGAAGACCCTATCTAGCAGCCTAGTGAGTACAGCTGCTCCCGTGGGGAGCCCGAAAGGCACGTGGTTGTATTCGTATAAATTCCAGTCCGTGGCAAACGCTGTAAGATGTTTAGACTCTTCCGCTAGGGGAATCTGATTATAGGCCTGATTCAAATCCAAGATAGTAAAGAACTTGGCCTTACGAAACCATGAAAAACAAGAATGAAGGTCAGGAAGGGGCACCGATTGTAACACCACCTTCCGATTGAGAGCCCTGTAATCAATGACAGGCCTGAAGCCCCCTTGGGGTTTCGGGACTAGAAAAATAGGCGAAGAATACGCCGACTTAGAGGGCCTAATAATACCATCCTTCAACATCTGATCGATGATTTCTTTCAGAGCCTTCATTTTGGGTGGAGATAGCCTATAAGGTGGAAAACGGACAGGAATCGAATCCGTGACCTCAATTTTGTATTCAATAAGGTCAGTAACACCAAGAGTATCAGAGAACACCTCTGGAAACGACTGACACAACTCACGAATACTATCAGCCTGCTCCTCAGGTAGATGTCTAAGGTCTAACAACATCTCATCCTGGGTAGGCGAAATAGATGAACATGATGCAGAATTACATTTTAACAAGAGGATTTTACAATTGGAAGCAAATTTGAATGTGCACGACTTACTGTGAAGATCGAGCACAAGACCAGTGTGAGAAATGAAGTCAGCTCCCAGAATGATGGGGCAAGACAAGTGCTTAGCCACAAACAATTTGATTTTCCATGTAAATTTAAAAATACGAATTTTGACCTGTAAAGAACCTAGAGTTTCTAATGGGGATGAATTAGCCGAAACATATTGAACAGGAGATGAGTCATAGTCAGGTAGTTTACAAACAGATTTCAATTTTGAATACCATTCGGCCGAAATAATGGAACAAACACTGCCTGAATCTAATAGAACTGTTATAGGTTCGTTATTTAACTCAATCTTAAGAAAAGGAACAGGTGCGGGGGTATCCGCCGCAATCCTAAGACACTCTTTGGGGCATTCAAAAGACGGATTGGCAGATTGAACGTTACCTGAATTTTCGATCTGTTTACCAGGGTCTGAACCTCGGAAAGATGGATTAGTCGACTCAGCCGAAGCCACTAGTCACTTTTTATTATTGGCATAGGTGGAATTTGCACCAGAAGTTGAGCAGGAGGGGGTGCTATTCGAATTTGGGCAATTCTTGGCGATATGTGAGAAAGCCCCACATTTAAAACAGCCTTGTGATGAGCCAGCTCCATTATTTGCCCTACTAGATTTGATCACTGGACACTTGTTCCGAAGATGGTCAGGCGGCCCGCAAGCGTAACATTTACGAGGTGTGACTGATCGGCGAGGTGGAGGCCGAGTATTACTAAAAGAAGGCAGGGGTTCTTTCGCGACACGCAAAGAATCGGCGTATCTAACTCCTTCCGCTGAGACGGCCAATGCTTCAAGTTCCGAGAAAGTTTGCGGGCACGCCGCGAAACACAAATATGACCTGTAGGCTGGTGAGATCCCTTCCACAATAGCTTGTACAATCTGATCCTCAGGGAAGTGAAGAGCAAACACCCTAGTATAAAACTTAATATCTTGGATGAAGTCTGCCAAGTTTTCATCCAAGCGCTGTACCCGATAATAGTACTTCTGAATAAGGGAGGACCTTGCCCTAGCCGGGATGAAGTTAGCTAGCAAGTGGGCGTGGAAATCCTCAATAGATGATTGCTCGGCAATGGCTCTTACTATTTTGTCTGAGAGAATACCTATTGCATAGGGATAGATGATTTGCAAAATCTGACATGGAGAAAGAGAAAAAACAAGGGCATGATCCTGAAATTCAACTAAAAACCTTAAGAAAGAAATAACTTCACTGGTAGTGTTAACGGAAAACTTCGAGATACCTCTGAGCAACATTGCCAATGGATGAGGCAAGCTGCTGAACCCAGGTGACATAGTAGGTAAAGGTTTCAGTGGCAGAGAAGTTAATTCAGAACGTACATTATTCAACGATGCACGGCGTTCAGACTCGTTGTCTAATGGGGCAGAAATAGTTTGAGCAGCAACGGTTATCCTATTGACTTCTCCCTTAGGAGGTTCTTCCTCGCTACTGGCATTCATCGTGGCGGGTTGATCAGTTTTGGGAGGAACTTCCCCAGTTAACAATTGAGTGACCCTACTAGATAATTCAGAAATATTTTCAAGCACCGTACTAGCTTCCTTCCTCTGAACGTCACTCAACTTCAGAGACAACAGATCGTTAACTCTATTTGAAAAATGATATTGCCTGGCTTGCACACGCTTAATTTGATTAGGAGAAGGATCATTTTCATCAAAAAAACTAACTACAGATGCTAGCCCAGTAATATTCTCAATGATCGTGGAAAGAGAGTCGTCAATTTCTTTTTCTCCCAAAGTGGGGATGGAAATGGGTAAATCAAGGGACTCTCTAAGCTTGTTTGTGTCTACCGCAACCATGCCTCCAGATTGCACATTTCTAATAGTTAATTCATATATCAACTCCTCCTTGCGCAAATAGTTAAGATGGAGAACATCGCGAGGGCCGGGCATGATGACAGAACAATTTTGAAAAAATCCAAAAATTTCCAGCAACAGAGAAAATTGTTAGAGTTTGGAACAAAACAATGTTTAGCCGTCAAAAGGGGCTAATTGAGACCCATTCAACCACGCTCTGCTACCACTTGTTACCGTGTTTTTGTGGTAGTTAGAGGTGAAAGAAGGTGCGGGGTGGTGAATAGGTCTCAGGCTACGAAATTAAAGTGAATCTAAAATTTAACAAGGTTATATTTTCTTTTTCAATCTCAGAAATAACAAGAATGGCAGGTACAGAGTAGCAAGGCAACAAAGAGCAACAACAGTATTTACAGGCTTTGGGCTTCGAGCCCCGAACTTCCAAATCTTGAGCAGTTGGCCCAATTTTACATGTACATAAGGTTAAACAAAGGGGCAGAAAACCCCAGTCATGCCCAGGAGCACTTGCTCCGAATTACACAGTAATACCTCCAAGAGGCACGTAGAAACAAATTTCAAAAGAGCGAACCACTCTTAAAGTTGTAAGCCTATCACAAGGCCACACCTAACTCAACCTTCAAGCTGTCCTCTAAGGACGTAAACACAGGGGTAAAATACCCAACCTACTGAGGTCTATTAAGCGAGAAGAGGATAATTACATGACCTCCAAAATAACAATTTGAGAGGAGGCGATCTGCACTCCTAATACCTTTTGTTTTAAAACCTAATTTGGCTCTAGGCCGCTAATGCAAGGGCTAATCCCATACTAAAGAGGTGACTTATGAAAGAAACAAATTTACATTACGTTAAGGAAGAATAGGTTGCGAAAAATAAGTTCACCTCAAAACAATATGAGTGGGAGCTCGAGAGGGTTAAGCACTCTCTATCCCAATATGTAGTTTCAAAGATAGAATAGCTACTAAGTGTCTTTACATTTTAGAGGAAAGTTACATGGTGAAAGGCTTCGGACCCGCCCCGAGAGTTAAACTGCTGAGCAAGCAAGAAAAGAAGTTATTAATCGGCCATTACCTTGTTGTTGACTGCTGCCGAAGAAAGAGGCGCTTCCCGCCCCCTGCTATGTACTTTACACACTCAACGATGGAACAGAACTGGCGCCGAGACCCTAAAATCAGCGGTTTATATACTCTCGCGGAAAGTTCGAGGCCTTACCGGAATGAAAACACCCTCCCACCAAACCTTTATTGGTTAGGGATAAGCAGCATATTCAAGTTGGGGGAAGATACATCAGATTGGTCAGAAATTAATTAAAGAAATTCTGGATTGGCTAAATACAAAACAAGGGGAAAGAGAGGCGTATACATCCAACTTAAACAATAACAGAAAGAAATTTAACAAGAAACCAACTTTTGAAATAAAAATTTCTCCAAAAACATAGTTCTTTCACTTCGCACTAGGGTGCACCATTGTAGTTCTTCAGTAGTGTCCTGTAGAAGAGAAAGTTCACACTTCTTACTACAAGCAAAACAAAAATACGTCGCAAATAACACAGTTCAGAAACTTCAAAATTTGCAAGTAGTGACATCTTCTGAGAGACTTGAAAATTAACTCATTAGATAAAGTTCGGACTTCCTCCAGTAGAGGAGTTTCAAGTGGCGCAAATTTTAAATTAGCGGCGTGGAGGTGTACCACCTGGTACATAAATAATACAGTAATTTGTTGATACAAGTTGCAGGTGATATGCTTGTTTACTGTGATTGTTCGCTTGAATACTACACACATTGTAGCCATCCCTTAGCAAGTGAAAAGTATTCTTTTTCTCCATAATGTGGTCTGTGATGGTACTAGTCCATTGTGACTTATAATATTTGTACTGTGAGGTGCACCTCAACCCCGTACATGTAAAAGAAGCGCCTTAAGGAACACTATCTATCGAACAAAACTTGAAACCGCTAATGCATAACTGAATAACTGAGTAATATGTTATTTTAAAGTTTCCTAAACTGACTGGATATCTTTGTTTTGTTTTGGTGTACATCAAAAAATTTGAATTTTTCTCCGTAGATATCCCTACAAAAAGCTGAGGTAATGCACTCTGATGCAAGGTGGAATAATTAATGATTTAAGGAAGTTTTGGGTTTATAAATTTCCTCAACTAAATTGACTTTCATTTATTTTGATACTTCAATGTTTTGCAACACTTCCTTCTCATCCCGCCAGCTTTGAAGTCTGGCCAATCACAAATTTTCTGTATTTATTTTTCAGCCAATTATAAGCTTCTTGTAACTTTTTGAATATCAAATAAAATGCGAGGGTGTGGTTGTATTTAGCCCAGAGCCTTCTCGAACCCACCCCTTGGGTATAAAAGCCGCGGCCTTTTCTAATTACCTTGTCTTTTTCTCGTCAAATTTCTGAGTGTGTGTGTTAAGACAGGAGGAGGGGTGCCTAATTCTTTGGCAGGCAGAACGTCAACCCAGGTAATGGCCACCAGTTTTCTATATCTGTAGCTGTCTCCTCAAACTCACAGCTGTTTTCACAAATGTAAACTTTCATTCTGCTAATGTAAAATTTCATACAGACTTAAATGTAAATTGGGGATAGAGAGTGTGTTTCCCTCTCAAAATCCCCTTCAGTTTATCTTGAGGTGACTACGATTTTGTAACTTTTTTCTCCTGTAAATCACTCATTAACTTCTCTTTTGCGTCACCTCAGTTGTGTAGAATTTGTCTCTGCATCATCGGGCCACAAGCCCAAGTAGGGTTTCAAAACTTGGTTTTCAAGGAACACAAGTTTACGACTGCATACATTTTGAGTTTGGGACAGTAATATAACCTGTTGTTCTTTTCCATGAAGGCCCAGTAGTATGGGTACTAGATACCACTGTGTTAGAGATGCCAGAAATTGTAAGGTTTTGTTTAATGTTTCCTTGAGTAGGCTGTAAGGAATTGGGAGCACAGCCTCCTTTGTTGATTTTAAAGAATATGTAAACTCTTGTCTGATATTGGTGCAATTTTGAGTGGGGCCTTTGGGAGGCTGTATGTGTAACCTTTGGAGCAAGGTGCTCTTGAACTGTGTCTTGGGAGATATCTCTCATTATCTAACCAAACGCAACATTTGTGACGTTGTAAACTTGTAAATTGGAGCTGGAAGCTCAAAACTTGTAATTTCCAACCCTTGGATTTCTATTCTTGTTTGTTATTTTGTACCTGACATTTTGTTCCTTGACGTAGTGAAGAATTTTGTTAAATTTGAGATCTGAAAAGAAATATAACCTTTGTTTTTAAATTTTAAATTAATCTTCGATATCGTAGATAGACCCATTCAAGCTGACATCTTCTTTCAACTCTCTCAGTTCCACAGGTAATCTCACAACAATATTACTTAAACATGCGATGAAAAAATAAGCCATTCAAAAGTTATCTTGCCTTTCTGTTTCATACTTTGTAAGGGATAGTGTTTGTGAATAGGCCTTGTATGTTCACCATTACTCACCTGAACATTCGTTACATGAATTAATTCATCATTACCAGGATGCAAATTTGATCACTGTCATCATCCACTTCATAGCATGCGTGTCATCTTCTTTCAGTATGACTATGTTGCTATGGGGTATTTCATTACCCATTTATTGAGATATTCATTTCACCATCTCTTGCAGGAGTTCTGGGTTAGCTACTGTAAGTATAGCCAGGTGGGGAAGGTTGTGATGAGAGAGGAAGTATAATCATGACCAGAGAGTGTAGTAATTGGCTCTCCTATAAGGAAATGGATTGTAGTTAGGTAAGAAGTGTCAAAAGGTTGATCATTTAGCTTTGGTGAGAGGATGTATGTGTTTCAAGAATGGTCCATTCTTTGTTGGTGAAGCGATAAGAATCCATCACTTGTCTGGGGCGTTAAATCAGACTCTTGACAGCTGCTTCCCCGATTCCACCAAAGTGTGGTGTTGCAGGAGGGATGAAATGCCACGTCAGTCCCATGCCTGCAGTTGTGCGAAGAGTTGGTTTTCTGAGGGTTGTTTTGCAGGAAGGCCTTGATTTCTGTAGCTGCTCCAAGGAAGTTTGTGCCATTATTGCTGTAAATGCTCAGGGGTTGACCTCTATGAGAACTAAGTTGATCAAGTGCGGAGAGAAATGTTGTGGTGAGATAAGGTATCATGTCTATGTAGACAGCCTTGGTAGCTAGGCAGTCTGGTCTTGTTCAGTTTCACACAATTTATTTATATGAACTGGGCCAGCACAGTTTATTCTAGTTTTAAGGAATGGGTATGTCGGAGTTAAAGGCACCATTTTTGTATTTTTCATTAATTATTCATCTATGTAACACTTTGACTAGAGTAATCAGGATCCTGATTTTTATCCCCCAGGCATGAGATCACGGCTGATGATGCCCATGCAATGGGCGAAACATAAATTAGTATGGCACAATGTGACACCTGAGACGTGTATGAGTGGCTTCTTTCGGTTCCCCTTTCTGAAGAGATCGTAAGCTTGTCTCTCAGAGTGTTGAGTGCCAGGATGAAGTAGTCCAAGGTGTTCTGCCATCATAATTATATTTGTGAGGTGATACAGAATTTCTAATGTTTCCAGTGCACTTGTATTGGAGTATTGTGCAGTCATCCAATGACAAGATGATGGCCTTCTTGATCTATGATTGGATTAATAGTCTTTATACGAGTTGTTAGTTTCCTGCACAATATCAATATAATATTTGTGTGCAGGTTTCAACTCCAATACAAACAGTGGACTTTAATTTCACTCCGTGGGTTGTTTACAACAATCTCAGACAATTATATGTTACAAATCTCATGACTGGTCCATATTGAAATGTACATTAATTCAACAATGTTACAAAAGTTTATTGAAATCCACGTATTCAATACGCATAGGGATCTTAGAATGATGATTTATATATTGTAATACTAATTTAAGGGGATATGTTTCGCCCATTGTTTGGGCATCATGAGCCGTGATCTCATGCCTAAGGGATTAAAATCACGATCCTGATTACTCTAGTCAGATTGTTACATAGAGGACCGTGTGTTATAAAAAGGAGGAAACTTGTAAGTTCACAAACGACAATTTACACAATAAAGATACATCTAAAAAACATTTGATAAGAGGATGTGAGTATGTGTTATAAGTGTGGTCCATTCTTTGTTGGTGAAGTCATAAGTATCCATCACTCTTCTGAGGTAATATATCAGACTCTTGACAGTTGCTTCCCAGATTCCACCAAAGTGTGGTGCTCTCAGGAGGGGTGAAATGCCGTGTCAGTCCCATGCCTGCGGTTGTGTGAAGAGTTGGTTTTCTGAGGGTTGTTTTTCAGAAAGGCCTTGATTTCTTTAGCTACTCCAAAGAAGTTTGTGGCATTATCGCTGTAAAGTAACTGTAATACTGGATATTAATGAAATAACATGCTCATTTTTTAGTGACTGTATTTGTAGATGTGTGTTATGAGCATACCTAATATATCTTCTTTTTCACAGGAAAATTTTGAACATTTGTCAGAAGTGATAGCTCTGAAAGGAGAAGTGAAATCAGAGTTAACCGAGCCAGGTTCGATGCAGGAAAACTCCTTTGAGGTAATGTACATAATTTGATAAGCCATCGTCAGGTAATTGAAATGGTTAGAAAATGGCTCCACAGATATCAGTGTTTGACCCTTCATTTCAGTGCATATGATTGATAGTCCTACAGAAAATACACTTTTTTTATGAGATTGACCTTTTACTTACCTATTTTCACTTTTCCTTTGATTTGTTCCATGATCTTGCGTTATGAATTGCACAGCACTTAGGATTTTTCCAAAGACCTCTACTCTTTAGCATTTGAGAGCTGATATCATTCCTACTAATACTTTTGAATTCGTAAATAGTTTTGAACACAAAGTGTTTATAAGGTATATTGTTTTGTTACTGTTACATGATATTTTACTAGTTGCTTCCAAATGAAACACCTTTGTTATCTTATTGATTATATTAATTATTGATTTCTAGATAATACAGTAATTTGTTGATACAAGTTGCTGGTGATATGCTTGTTTACCGTGAGCGTTTGCTTAATATACTACTCACATTGTAGCCATCTCTTGGCAAGTGACCTAATGTGGTCTGTGGTGTTACTTGTCCATTGTGATTGATAATTTTACTTAAACATAAAATGGAATAAATAAGCCATTCAAGAGTTATCTTGCTTTTCTGTTTCATACTTCATAAGGGATAGCGTTTGTGATAGGCCTTATAATTTCACCATTACTCACCTGAAAATTCGTTGCATGAATGAATTCTTCATTACCAGGATGCACATTTGATCACTGCCTTTGTCCACTTCATAGCATGAGTGTCATCTTCTTTCAGTATGACTATGTTGCTATGGGGTGTTTCATTGCCCATTTATTGAGATATTCATTTCACCATCTCTTCCAGGAGTTCTGGGTTAGTTGCTGAAAATATTTCTATGTGGGCAAGGTTGTGATGAGATGGGAAGTATAATCATGATCAGGGAGTGTAGTAATTGGCTGTCCTATAAGGAAATGGGATGTAGTTAGGTAAAAAGTGTCAAAAGGGTCATCATTTAGCTTTGGTGAGAGGATGTATGTGTTGTAAGAATGGTCCATTCTTTGTTGGTGATGTGATAAGAATCCATCACTCTTCTGAGGTGTTATATCAGACTCTTGACAGCTGCTTCCTAGATTCCACCAAAGCGTGATGATGCACAAGGGATGAAATGCCACGTCAGTCCCATGTCTACAGTTGTGTGAAAAGATGGTTTCTGAGGGTGGTTTTGCAGAAAAGCCTTGATTTCTGTAGCTGCTCCAAAGCAGTTTGTGCTGTAATTGCTGTAAATGTTCAGCGGTTGACCTCTATGAGAACTAAGTCTATAAAGTGCAGAGAGAAATGTTGTGGTGAGATCAGGTATCGTGTCTATGTAGACAGCCTTGGTAGCTAGGCAGTCTGGTCTTGTTTGATTTCTCACGATTTTTCATTAGAATTTGGCCAGCAGTTTTAAGGAATGGGTAATTCTGGGTTACAGGCAACATTTGTGTATTTCACATTAATTGTTCTGAGGTATCTGCATTCATAATAGAACACTTGAGATGTGTATGAGTGTGGCTTCTTTCTGTCCCCCTTGCTGATGAGATCCTAAACTTGTCTCTCAGAGAGTTGAGTGTCAGGATGAAATAGTTGAAAGTGTTCTGCCATCATAATTATATTAGTGAGATGATACAGAATTTCTAAATTTTTTACTCCACTAGTATTGGAGTCTTCCACCAACAAGAAGATGACCTTCTTGATCTATGATTGGATTTATAGTTTTTATACTGTATGAGTTGATAGTTTCCTACACAACATTAATCTAACATTTGTGTAGAGGGTTCAACTCCTATACGAATAGTGGACCTTATTTTCACTCCATGGGTTGTTTACGACAATCTCATGACTGGTCCGTATTGAAATATACATTATTTCAACAATGTTACAAAAGTTTATTGTAATCCTCGTATTCAATACGCATTGGGGTCTTAAAATTAGGATTTATATATTGTAATAATAATTTAAGGGGACATGTTTCGCCCATTGTTTGGGCATCTTCGGCCGTGATCTCATGCCTAAGGGATAAAAATCAGGATCCTGATTACTCTAGTCATGGTGTTACATATAGGAACATAAAAATGAGGAAACTTGTAAGTTCACAACCGACAATTTACACAATTAAGACACGTTAAAAAAATATTTGGTGAGACTATATATGTGTTATAAGAGTGGTATCTTCTTTGTTGGTGAAGCGATAAGAATCCATCACTTTTCTCAGTTGATGTATCAGACTCTTGACAGCTGCTTCCCAGATTCCACGAAAGTGTGGTGCTGCAGGAGGGATGAAATGCCATGTCAGTCCCATGCCTGCAGTTGTGTGAAAAGATGGTTTTCTGAGGGTTGTTTTGCAGAAAGGCCTTGATTTCTTTTGTTGCTTCAAAGATGTTTGTGCCATTATCACTGTAAATATTCCCTACAGCCGGCCGCACATAAGCTCAATGTTCCGCCCATCTCCTCTCCTCCTCCACACCCCCTCCCATCAATATCACACAGATACAATACTAGAAGTGCTACTGTCATTGGTTCTGATGCTGCAAAGGCAACTAGTTCCCACCAGAAAGGTCGACGGTGTGAGTAATTTTGTACACAGCATTTTTCGTCAAATTTTACCCTTTTTGCTCTAATCTTAAAAATCCTTCTAGCCTCCTCTCATTACAGATTCTTCACCACACATCCCTCAATATTTGATTTCAACATTGAAGCTGTAGCCAACATCTAGCACAAGCATTCCCATTCGACTAATAGGACAAGAGGAGGCTATCACATCAGCTAGTAAAGACACACACAGCAACACACAGACATGATCCTTTTTACACATTTTCAACAAAAATAAGAAAACTGGGGCCTCACCAAACAAATACGGGATTAACAGTGTGTCCAGCAATATGGAATACTGGTAACTGGGGAATGTCAGGGAATTCCAGAAATAATGGGAAAATCAGGAAATGTCCCGGAATTCAGAAAATAATCTGGAAATTCGTTCTTCTGCCAGATAAAATGGACATACCCTATTTGTCCATTAATAGAAACACATTCTTCAATTTTTGTAAGATTAATCTTGGGCATGTCTTTCATGCCAGGAATAAATTGTGAAGAAACCTGAATAAACATTAACAAAACCAAGTGTGATCACGAATATTTTTTTTTTGCTAGGGGTTTTATGTCGCACCGACACAGATAGGTCTTATGGCGACGATGGGATAGGAAAGGCCTAGGAGTTGGAAGGAAGCGGCCGTGGCCTTAATTAAGGTACAGCCCCAGCATTTGCCTGGTGTGAAAATGGGAAACCACGGAAAACCATCTTCAGGGCTGCCGATATTGGGATTTGAACCTACTATCTCCCGGATGCAAGCTCACAGCCGCGCGCCTCTACGCGCACAGGCAACTCGCCCGGTGATCGCGAATATGAAGTAACCGATATCTTCAGTAGCTATATGAATAGCATATGGCATGCAGTAGCGACTATGTTCGATTGAATTTTCAATGTTTTGATCTGCTTACTATTGTATATTCTGTGTTGTTGGGGAATGGTGAGGCCTATATTGTGTTCTCAGTTTTCTAATTGCTTAAATGTATGGCTTCCACAGCAAAATATGCATATAGACAAAATTCCACTACCCAACAAATGACTGTGTTTGTTTACTATGTAATGATGTGTGCAATAGTCACTACCTCATAAAATGTAAAAAGAGAAAAGACACTGACTCAATGCAGGAAAGTGTGAAATTCGCTTTAACTTAATACTCCTTCGAGTGCTCATTATTATTATTATTATTATTATTATTATTATTATTATTATTATTATTATTATTATTATTATTATTATTATTACAGTTATTAAATGTGTTGATGTAGGTAAACCTTGTGTAAATGTGTAATGCAATGTGATACTGTTCGAGTCGTGCCATGTTGAGTTCCTAACCTATTTGATGAAATGGTTGGTGACGGACGTCAGTGAGTGAGGCTCCACAGTAATCAAGTGATTTGAAGGTGTTGTACATCAGTGGAAGTGATAGAAACTTGCGGATGTGTTACGTTTGTATTTACGAATCGATATACCCATATTTTTTGTCGGTGTTGATCTTTTTCTTCCAAATTTGCAATGTAAAGAAAATGGGGAAACGATGGAGTTGGAAGCCCAGCCACTACCAGTGCTGCCAGCGTAGACCGCCTCGTGAAGTGTGTGCTGGAGGATTTCAATAACTCGGACAGCTTCTTTGAAAAAATTGTGCAGGCCATTTCGGCTCGCATGACATAACTGGTTGTAAAAGAATTTGAAAAGTATTTAAATTTTAATATCGAAGCATTTTCAGAGTTAACTGAAGAACATGGTAAGGAGGAGGCAGAAATCCGCAAACTGAAGGAGGATATGGATGACAAGTGCAATTCATTGGAGCAGTACGGAAAGAGAAATAATGTAAGAAATTTCGGCATCCCTGAATGTTCGAACGAAAACTGTGATGAACTAGTGCTCAACGTGTGCAAAGTAGTAGGTGCAGATGTTAGACATAATGACATTGAAAGGTGTCACAGAGTAAGACCTTGATTACCAGAGAAAACAAGGCGTATCCTAGTGAAATTTGTGTCTTATCGGTCACAGCAGGATGTCCACTAGGAAAACGAAACTGAAAGGCTTATCCACAACAATCCATGAAGATCATTCGGCTCTCAGAATGTCCATCTTGAAGACAGCAATCCAGTGTTTTGTTCTTACAAACACTTGGACTGACTCAGGAGACATCGTAATCAAGAAAGCGGGCAGGATGGAATTAAGAGTGTGCCAGTTAAAGGAACTTCCTATGGCATAAGCTTCTGTTGCAGTGCTGCCTTATCACTTGACAATGTGAGTCAACTCCCATCCTTTACCGTAAGTCGCAGCTGAGAAGCTGGCTTTTTAAATTTTTTCAAGTAACTTTATCTATCTATCTAGGTATCTTTCATCTATGTACGTATCTATCCATTTACCAAATTGATTTATCTATTTATCTAAATATCTATTCGCTTATCTGTTTTCTTATCCTACCACCTGTCTATCCACTTACTCTTTAATAAAATTTTCCTATCTGGATCTAATTTAAGTCGGGCCTCTGTATTACGTCTACATAGATCTAACATCAACACTACATAGAGTAAGCTCCTACTTGAGTATTCTGTACGCCTAATCTGCTGTTGCACGTTATCACTATTATTATTATTATTATTATTATTATTATTATTGTTATTTATATTATTATTATTACTCACAATTTAATTATCTAAAATACATAAATTGCTGACCGTTCTTAGGATGTAGTCGAATGCTGTTTTCTAGTTAGTTTCATTTTAGCAGTTGGTAATGCATACCACAAACAGCCGTAATCCCTGTGACCATAGCAGTACTTGCCTTGTCACACTTCCCCTTCCCCACCCATCCCTTCAAACTGTCTACCTGCTAGTCCATTGACCCAAACTCCACCCCTTGAACCTACAACACACATTCTCTAGTCAGCCCTAAATAGACATAAAAGCGCACTTGACATGTCACCTTAATGCCGAGAGTTTAGTTTCTCAAACTCGTATAGATGAAATAAAAGCGATTTTCATACCACTGTCCTTTGATATAATCTTATGCAGTGAATGTTGTTTGAAAGTCAAATATCAGGCTAAGAATCTGGAATTACCTGCCTACTGCCGTCTGAGGAATGACAGACTTGGCAAAGGGGGAGGTGGGGTCTGTGCTTTTGTCTCTTAGCGCTTTAAACTTCAAATTATCTCTCAGTCGCCTCAACAGTATGAGCGAAAACCTGAGGACATGTTCATAGTGATGCAGGTCTCTACTGTGAAATGCTTAGTAGGTGCTCTATACAAGCCACATAAAGCTCGCCATCTGAAGGACTTAGAGACTGATCTTAACAGACTGTTACCTATATGCAAACATTTTATAATGATGGGCGACTTCAATACAAACCTTCTATATCCTGATTCATCTGAAACCACCCATCTATTGAATATGTTTCAGGCATGCAGTATGGCGATCCTGCCACTTTCCCCCACTCAGCACACTAAAACCACACACGTTACTGGACCTGATAGTAACGAACCACCCTGACAGAGTATTATATCATGGCCAGACGTCTACTCCCAGACTGTCAGCCCATGACATTATCTTTATGTCTTGCGCACTGCAGTGCCCCAGACATAAACCTAAGTACGTGACTTACAGAGACTCTAGCCGTATTGACAATGCAAACTTATTAGAAGACTCTTTTTCGATGCCGTGGCAGGATATAACTCATAAAACTATCATTGACGACATGGTCACGACTTTCAATACCATGATACTACATACTTTTGACAAGCACGCCCCTCTATGAACAGCATGCATCTGCATAAGACTCTCCCCGTGGCTAAATGATGATAGAGCAATGATGCCTAAGCAGGATGCAGCTCTTACGAAATATAAACATTACCCGAAGGAGGAATCCTTATCTATTATAAATGACTACATAATAAAACGACTCAGACAGTAAGAAACGCTCAACTATATTACGCCCATGACCTTATAAAACCCTACTAAGACCCGCTACCTTATGGAAGTCAATGTGACTATTTGGCTTAAATAAACCGGACAAGGTAGACAATTTGGAGATTTCTCTTGATGAATTGAATGATCATTTTGTATCCTCCCATGTTCAATTAATCGAAGAAGCAAAATAAAATCTTTTGAGGGCAAATAACAACACACCACCCATAGGCAGAGATAAATTTTATTGTAGTTCTGTCTTGCCCCTGCAAGTGAAAGCAGCTATCTTGCGAATTAAAACTAAGTCCACAGGGGTGGGCAATCTATGTCGACACCATTATTACAGTATTGACATTCATATTCAACTTCTCCCTTCAAAACAGTGTATTCCCAAATGTCTGGAAAATGGCCCTGGTACATCCTTTACTGAAAATAATATCTCCTACACTAAACTGTAACTTCAGACCTATTAATATACTGTCTATAACAGCCAAGAGACTCGAACATATGGTGCATAATCAAATCACGAACTATCTCAACGTCCATGGCATACTGGACCCACACCAGTGAGGCTTCCGCCGAAATCACAGTTCATGTACTACCTTACTAAGCATGACTGAAAGGCAGGCTACTGATGAGCAAAAACTGACAATTCTAGTCTTATTGGACTTCAGCAAAGCATTCAACTCTGTAGACCATGAGTTGCCCCTATCCAAACTTTATCGCCTAGAGTTCTCCTACAGTACTCTGAAATGGATGGGAGCCTATTTACATGAACGTCAACATGTTGTTCTGTCTATGTCAATGACTTAGCTAAAGAGCTGACACATTGTAAATGTCACATTTATGCTGACAACGTACAATTGTACATCCATGCAAAACCAACAGATGTTTTGAAAGCAATTGAGCAAATTAACATGGATCTAGAGGCCATAAGCAAATGGTCTTTCCAGCATGGACTTATTATAAACCCAAAAAAATCCCAAATCATTGCATTTGCTCATCCAAGACTTATTTCCAGTAATTACCACATGTCCATCCCTGATGTATGACTTCAGTATGAAGCTTTACCCTCTTGCAAGAGGGTAAAGAATATCAGAGTGATCATTAACCAGCACTTCTCTTGGATGGATCAGGCAATATCTGTGAATAGATGATTTTTTGCAATGTTGCACATATTAAACAATTTCAAATTTACTTTCCCGTTCAGTTTAAAGATGAAACTATTTGAAGCCCTCGTATTTCCAATATTCAATTATTGTGACGTAGTTTACACAGACATGAAAACTGAGCTTCGAGATAAACTACAATGTGCACAGAATATGTAATCTGAAATATTGTGATCATCTTACCCAGTTTTACGTCGACCTCGGATGGCTTCACCTTGAAAATAGATGGAAGCTGCATACCCTGACTTCATTGCACCAAATCTTGACCTTACAATCCCCATCCTACCTGTATGAACGATTTCATAGCTTCCCTGAACACCATGTTAAAAACATCAGAGCACTGAGCTCGACATTGCTCGCTATTCCTAAGCATAGATCCTCAACCTACAATTCCTTCACTGTTGTGGCCATCTGTGAATGAAAATTCCTTCTGCAGGAGGTCAGAGGGATATCAAACCTGGGAAGATTTAAAAGTATGTTCTCAAAATATGTATGAAACAAGCTTGTAGTGCGATAGATTCCTTTTTCTTCATCTTCTTCTCCTTCTCATCCTGTCCTTTCTTCTTCATTTTATTATTATTATTATAATATCATTCATCAATAGTATTAGAGAGTACTCAGCTGTGGTTCCCTGCATAGTTAACCTTATCCTGATCCCCATTTTTTAATGTTTTTGGCCAACAATAAAAACCCGAAAATTATAACATTTGTCAGTGTAATATATGTCTGGAATTGGACAAATTAATTGCAAGTATTAGGTTTGTCTGTATTGTTATTATTGTTATTATTATTATTACTGTTGCAATTCGTTGTATGTTTTTTTAGCAGTTATTATATTATTATACTTAGGAAATGTAAATTTATATTGTGTTTTATAATAGATATTTTATGTACCGTAAGGTAGCACAGTAGCATAGTAATTTGTTTGTCTCTTTTTAATTCAGTATTCAGAAATTTTTTTTTAATATTATTTATGTATTTCACTGGTTAATAGTAAGACAGGGACACATGTCCCTAACTTTGCCAGTTAAAATAAACCATATCAATCAATCAGTCTATCTATCTATCTATCTATCTATCTATCTATTATGCAAAGTGTTTGGAAGCTTGAGGCATGACTAGTGGCTTGTAATTTCCTGAATACAGAACAAGATTTAAAATAAAGTGACATCACATTGTATGATGAAAGTTGTTTTTTGGTTTGGAGTTTTTGAAGCATGATTCTGTGTATTCAGTCTTGATCCAACCAGTCCCAAGCTGCCATTCATATTGATTTATATAGTTTAAGTGCAATCTTGAAACCTGGCTGCCGACTATACTTTCTACAATAAATCGCCATGTGGTTAAGCTACCTAGCTCGGCGTTTATGGTATAGGTTTAATAATGTTCAGTGTAGATGTAATTTTATTTACGTCCGTGTGTTGGTTAGTATATTGTTTGTCTGTGTACTGTACCTGAGTATAGTTCATCAAAGACAAGTGAGAAGAATGTGACTCCGCAAAAATTGGCACCATGGTCTCAATCAGCCAAAACATCCTTCCTATGCCAGTCATTAGCTGCAAATAATTTATTTCTTTTATTTGTAATAATAATGTATGTATTCTTATTTTAGTGTGGGATATTGTTAGGAAGTGCATACTATGTTAGTGATAGTGAAGTAGGTACTCTTTTGAAGCTGTTACAGTTTGGGATTTTTTTTGCCTCTGTTTTTCCATTCCACATATTTGTCAACATTAGGTAGGTTATCTATATCACGTTCAGTGACTTTCAAATTTTCAAGCCATCTTATAGCACAGTATTTCAAAGGAAGTACTTTTGAACCTGAATAATGTCTTGCAGGAACGTATGAAAACAAGAAGTGAAGTGCACTAAGAAACTCAGCAATATTCTACTGGGTTCCTTTTACTGGCATTTTATATGAATTGTGCACAGTATGCAAGCCACAAGGTCCAATGTTCACTAAAATAGCAGCATCTGGATCATCATTTAATAAATTACCGATATCCTGAAGGAACTTTTTATTAACATTTGGACCACCCATTGAAATTTGTTAGAGTTCTTTAAATTGAGTCCTTGCAGTGCTTGCAAAAATCATGTAACAAATTCTAGGAGGTAGAGTGACCAAGAAACACGGAATCAAAATAAGAAGTGCATACCTCATTAGTATCAGAATTGAAACAGCTAACTACAAGATCCATTTGGCCCATCTGAGAAACTTTATTCAGTGACTCGTCAAAACCAATGGTGAAAAGTATGCACTTACTACACATCTCAAGAACTTGTTTATGAAAATAGGGAGCCATACCATCAGTGATTGTACATGCAACTTTCGTTCCGTGCAGTTGAACGATCGAAGCAATTTCAGAGTCTGGAAACATTACAGGGAACATACGTACACTAGCTTCACTGGCTCGTAAATAATGGTGTTGCATGACAGTTTGCATGCACCATATAATGTCAGCTTTGGTTACTTGCTCTCTTGAAAGGTAATTCTGTAGACATCTATCCTCTCGTGAACCTTCTGTAATGGAAGTAGAAGAAGAAGAAGTGGAGTCATAAGTGATAGAGTTCATTATGGTAGCTATGGTAGGCAGAGGACAATTTGTGTTTGCAGCCAGGGTATTGTGGCCACTTTGTTGCTGAAAGAAGCTCAACAGTCTTTGGTGTCTATAGACAAAGGAATTTGTTATCTGCAGCAGTAATGGTAATCAGTTCTTTTAAAATCTTAAATTGAATTTAATTAGAATAAATTCAACTTCCACGTTTCTAAATTTAATTTTCACATTAATTGCTCATTTATTTTTTGGATGTTAAGCTTTAAAAATGTATTTTAATATTGCTGTCATAGCTGGAAACTCCCTTTATAATTTTATTTTTTGTTTTTGTGTGTCAGAGACAAACTGGTTTTTATGTCTAGAAAACAGGGATATGTCAGGGAATTTCAAAATCTGATTTTTATTCTTTAGGCATGAGATCACGGGTGATGATGCCCATGCAATTAGTAAGACAAGATGTAAATCTTAATTATAAGAATGCTATGTGTACTGAATAGGTGGATCTCCAATAAACTTTTGTACCATTGTTGAATTACTGTGAGATAATTCGCAAACAATATGCAGCTACTCTCTATACCTTGTTTAATCTTGCAACTTTTTTTATGAACAGATCACCATGCATGACTGTAAGAAGCATTAGTGGCATTTTTGAATTGGGTGATTAATTTGAACATTACGTTTCATTTTGGGATAGTCCAGGGATCTTCATTCAACCATCTAGGACCATGGCAACAAACTGTATTGTTGATGTTATGTTCATTTGTAGTTGTCTTGTCACTAAGTCAGCGTGTTTCCCCTATCCTTTTTTACTTGTTTCAATTTTTATGTGATAGGTAGCGTTCTTCAGTGCGCTTCATTTAAATGCACGGGGTTGAGGTGTACCTCCCGGTACAATTATCATTATCAGTGTGTATGTGTTTTGGCACTTAATAGTTTAATTGCCTAGCTGAGTAGCTCAGGCGGTTAAAGTGCTGGCCTTATATTTCTTATTGTGCATGAATGTTGAGTATTCAGTACGTCAGCAGCTTGGTTCTTGAAACGTATTATTTCAAACTTTTCAAACGTTCGAGTGTAGTTATTAAGACGTAAAGCGAATTTTGTTTTTGTCGACCACCCCATGAAAGGAAGTCAAACTTGATGTGTTTCAATTAAACACACAAGCTTTTAATGTACAGTCATTTAGTTAGCATGCTCGTTTCATGCACGTGTGAAGAAGCCACTGGTGCGATTCCTAGTCTGGTCGGTGATTTTTTAATCTCTTCTGGCTCGAAGGTTTATTTATTTATTATTTTTATTTATTGTCTTGTTTTATATGGCGGGACTCAGGCTATGAAGCCTGCTATCCTGTCCGACCATACATACATGTACATGAAGAGTTAAATATCCACTAAATTATCTACATTTTAATATCTTAAGGTATCAATTACATGTTTTAATTAATCTAATACTTAGCTATGATCTAATCCTACTATGTTATAAGAAATTATTATTATTCATTACCAGGTTTGACAGAGTTTCTTAATGTGGAGGTGGTTTGACACGCTCCTAATTTCAGCAGGTAGGGAATTCCAAATTCGGCTGGCGGCGACTATAAATGATCTGCTGTAGCCAGTTGAGCGGTAAATGGGAGTGCTTAGTACTGCTGTGGGTGATGATCTGGTAGGAATACTAGAAGGTGATGCTAGGTAATGGAATTGTATGCCAAGCCTATCAAATGCAGGAGAAATATGGCTAAACCTTGCTATATCTGAAATAAATCGAACGCATGCGTTATGTACCTTTTGGAACTTGATGGAAAGTGAGGCGTTCAGGTTACTGTATACTACGTCACAGTAGTCGAATATTGGCATTACTTTGGATAAGCAGTTTTCTTACATTTTGGGGGAGTAAATCTCTGAGGTTTTTAAGGGAATGTGAGGAATAAAACACTCGCTGACATATACCTGTTATATGATCGTTCCAACTAAGGTTTTTATCCATTATCATCCCTACGTTTTTAACTGTGTCTTTGAATTGTAACTGAGTGCCTCTTAATGTTACTGAGTGGGTATGGATGTCTGTAAGTCGTGCGTGGATTTTTTTGGGTAGCTAAGAGAATACACTGCGATTTTTGGGCATTGATTTTTAGTGCATGGTCATCGGTCCACCTACATATTCTTCCTAGGTCGTCGTTCATATTATTTATTGCAGTCGGTAAGTCACGATGTTATGCGTGTGTATATATCTGTATGTCGTCTGCGTACTGTAACCTGTGCTGGCATCGTAGCCCTAATTCTTATCAAGTTCCACGTTGGACCGACAACAATATATGTATAACCATCGCGCTGTACTTCCTCTCGATTTGCTTCATGTTGTATTACTAATTTAATATGCTGATGTCCGTGCTATCTTTCCTCTTAAATGCTACTAATTAATTATATGGAATCGGGAACGAATATACAGATCAAGCGCGGTGGTTGCATGTCAATGTTTAGTCAGCATCTCAGGGTAAAACATCCATATATATCCGATAATACTATCTACCTTCGTAAGTTCCGTTGAAGAGGGTGAATTTGTTCAATAAGTTACTCATTTTCCCCCAAAATCCTATCGTAAAATCAATATGAGCCTCTAAATATATCATAACTCCGAAATACCAGTCTATATATTATCTTATAACTAATCTTCCTATCTCTACCTTGGAACATAAACGCTTAAATAATCTTAAAACTAATTTATTAGCATGCTAATACTACAAATAATAAAATAATATCAATCTCTGGTAATAGAGGAAAATAAACTCAAATGTAACACATTATCATTCTTGACAAATCAAATTCTTGAATTAATACAATTAAAATTGGGTAGGTTTCATTAATTCATTTGTGCATTAATTATTATTTTGTTGTGTGACCACATTTCATGATTTTATTTCATCATGGGGATAAATAAGGTTCATTCTTTATTAAAGGAGGGAGTGGTCTTTCTTTCCTTTAGGTCTATTTGCAGTCTTCTTTAGGATTGGTTTGGAAATACGTATTGACTTGTTTGTGGCATGAGATAAGTAACTCCTTTCCAACTATGGCTTCAAAATGCCATCGTAAGTAATTAAAAGAAATTAATCGTAACCATATTAATATCAACTCCAACATCCTTATATTTTAAAAAATATGTGCCAAAATAAAATATAAAATTTTCATTTACGAGTGCCATATCCATGTTCATCAATCGTCATAACCTGCTAGAGTCGTACAGATCAATTAAATACTATGTGCATATTCAATTAAAATGAATCCTTTTACTGCCTACCGATGTGCCGTGTTTAGGTTAAAACGTACTCCAATATTCACTATGTGAGACAAATATATTGCTAGGCGACTATATCTCTTTCCCATATGTGCTTCAAAACACATGTAAATTACGATCAACCTATCTCAATATTTGATTTAAGTTCAACCAATCGACCATCTAACCTCTATGCTATACTTAATATTCACGTATCTAGGCCTTAATTCCATTGCTTGCCTCATTTTCAATCATAACATAACCGTAGCTAGACCATAAATTCGCGCCTATGTCATTGAATCATTCTTTACACAATAACTATTCAACATTTCAAAAACACCAACAACATTATTATTCACGCATCTAATTACTGCGATTCCTCCGCATACAATCAATATCTTTACTCAACTTCCCCATATTTAATACTACGTCGCAGTAAAACACTTATTTTACCTCAGTATCTATTCATAACACTGCAAGCTGCTACTTTATTCCAATTCTTCGGAAATATGAACGATATTGGCCTTGTTAGTCGATCTGGTCGTTGGGTAACCTAGGCTTCTTACTATACACTTCACTTTCTTATCTTAGCCTCGCCTAGTTTGATATACGACGTTCTCTTAAGCATATAGGTTCAAAAACATCATTCACTTCCCGATACTGCTCACATTAACCTAAGATCAACTTATGAGCACGGCAGTATATTACTATACATACATAACACATATCTCTGGTTATTTTCTCCGGCATATGCCTTAGAATTCACATATTGGCACAAACAAGTTATATTTTGGCACTTCAGCTCTTCTACAATTATACTACACTAAATGAAGTAATTTGATAGTTAAATTTCTTGGAAATGTTACTTCTCTCAAGCCATTTTTATGTCCGATGTTGGTTTCTTCTTCCTCCTCATGGCATCTCAGAACATCTAGCCTCGTGCTGGATTACGCCATACTGGATCTCTCTAAGTCGCCGGGCCTGAGCTTACGATGATCCTCCATCGATTTACGCTAGCTCCATTTCGAATCCAAATTCCATGTAACGAAAAGACATTGTTAATTTCACAGAATACATATTAGTTTTTCGTATACAAAGCTCTGCCAAGTACATTGACTAATTGTATTCATGCTTCTTATTCTTTAAGGATAATGCTCAGAGTTAATTATATCTTTATAAATTGGTTCTTTCTTGGTGAAATAAATTGCCTAAACAATGTTATTTGAATCTTGTAGATGGATTATTCGTATCGTTTGAGAAAATCTGGCCGCTTATTAAGTTACTATTGGCCTTATTTATGAATGCCTTAATCCGACACCTCTTCTTCAGCACAGTACTTGGAGTGTATTATACGTGCTTCCCTGCCGTTTTTTTAAAAGTAGTTTTCAATAGTTTGTTATTGGATTCTTCCCGCGTACGGATTCTAGTACGGTTCTCTCGATTATAATACTTGTCCTTCTGGTTAGCTAATCAGAATTTTATAGCTCGTTTCTGGTGTAATCTTTTTTTTTTGCCAAAGTAGATAAGAATAGGACGTTTTCAATTTTTTTTACGTACAATTGTTCATTTTTCATAGAGTTTCCTTTCCTTCTCGCCGGGCAATGCCTCTTAATTGCGATCAACTTGTCATAAAAGGTTACTCCGTGCATTCTTGACGCTTGAAGCTGACCTACGCCATTCTTCATCCGATCTATCTTCATGTCAATTGACGTCAATTGTAACGTAATGGTACAGTACACATATTATTGACAATGTTTAATTACTTGTGTTATTCCTGAAGGTTGTGGGTTTTGATTACTTTGGCTGTTATGTTAGTTTGTTTCCCAGGCGGCCTGGTGATTTTTTTATTTGCTCGCTTCTCTAATGTTAGTTACCAAGTGATGTAAACCAGCAGGCAATTACACGTCTCCAGGGTTCAAATCTGTAGCCTAGAGCTCAATGCGCGAACAATAAACTGTGTACTCCCTGTCTTACTAAATAAGTTACTTCGGAGTCTAGTCAACTTGCTCGTACCGCCAATGCTCTTTTGCTGAGATGTGCATACTAGGCTAATTGCAAAAATAATGAACTTTGTATTTCATATCACAGCAAATATTTCGAAGTCTAATCAGAATGTTCTTGGAATCAATCTTTTTTTTGTTTTGCTAAGACGCACATATGTCACGACCTCACTTAGTACAGAATTTGTTGCATTCTCTTTCCATATTCAATTGACATAGTTTGTGCTAATCGTTCACACCTAGTCTTTAGTGAAAGAAAAGCCCGTCGTCGATTCTGGGTCGGGTTGAGGACTTTTAATATTTTTTCTGCTTTAAGATTTTAAGTTATGATTCGAAGTTAGCTCCAGGTTTGAGAACCCAATTCAGCGATTGTTTTCTTTGTTCAGAATTAAAAGTTTTAATTTTTGGTGTTAGATATTTGAATAGCACTTCAGCTTTGGGTCCAAGCGAGCTCCATGTTCAAATCCTAGTTCTGTAGGTGATTTTTTCCTCTGAATCTTGTAAGGCTAAAGCTAGGTGTTTTAATGAAACACATAAGCTGTTAATGTACAGTCATTTAGTTAGCACGCTTGTTTCTTTCCCAAGTAAATGATTCCCGGGTTCGAATCCTAGTCGGGTCAGCGAATTTTTCATTCCTTGTAGCTCAAAGGTTCGGTGTTTTAGATTCAACACACAATCATTTAGTTACTATGGTAGTCAGCAATCCAAGGGAAAGATTGCCGAGTTATATTCCCAGTCGGTGTGGGGATTTTTAATTTCTCTCAGCTCAAACGTTAGGTGTTTTGAACTAAATGGACACTTTCAGTGTGCAGTCATTTACTTAGCAGGATACTCAGCAGTCCAAAGGGATGAGCTCTGTGTTCAGTTCCCGGTCACATATAGTGCGAACATATTTTTCCAGTTCTGAACACTTAAATTTTATTCCCTTGAGTTATATCAACAGTATTATAAGCTACTATAAGCCTCCAGAATTCAAATCTTTGAGCTCGAATTGTTACAATAAGAAAATTGGGGTTCCAAGCACTAAATACCAACAGCATATTAAGCATCAGCCTACATGCTAGCATCTTTGACTCTGCAGTCGCTCAGTTCAAGGAGCTTGAGGTAGCTATATAAAGGTATGTCCCTAAGAATAATGCACATGCATTAAACCTTTTACCATCTCCGTAGTCCCATACCACCATCTTGTTCCACGTTCAGCTCTTGAATCCTAGACCGTAGCTCATTCCCTTTCGCCCTTTAGTTTTAGCCCTATTGCCATTTTGTTCTTTAGCCATTTAACACTTTTGCACATTTGTCCTTTGCCATGTTGATCTGTATCATTTTTGCGCTTTTGGCCTTTTGCAGTCACTCAGTTCCATGATCTGATGTCACCTTTGAGCGTTATGCCCCTATGAATATAGCACACCTATTAAGCTTTACACCATCTCCCTTGTCCTATTAAAATAATGTGAATGGCCGCCATCCATTTCCAACCTCAGCTCCTAACATCCATGGACCATATCTCATCTTGTCTAGCTAGGTTAAGCCTGGGATCGAATCTCAAACTCGAGTCTATAACGCCCTTGCAAGGTTAAACCGGGCAACAAATCCATGCTTGATAGATTCAGCCAGTACTCTTGGACATCAAACTTGTCTGTAAAGCTAATGACCTTGTGAGGTTAAGCCTAGGGTTGAATCCAGGGCCTGCGATGTTAGGCCCCGAGTCGAACCCGTGCTCGTTAGGTTAAGCTTGCACTCTTGGCCAAGTCCTACTTTCAAATCCCCCCTCCCAATTTATGGTCATGTGAGGTTAATCATTTTATTTAGGCATAATTTTGACATTACGTATCTTCATCATTTATTGAAAACTTTAACTTCATGAACATTCGAGAAATTATGTCACTCTCACTGTAAGAATCATGATCGATTAACTAGAAGAACGATCACTTTAGGACAGTGCGAAGATTTGTTAATCTATCTTCACTCATTATAGAAGACAGACTAATAATGGTTTAAAATTTGCATTAATTAGATACGTTTTTTAATTAGACAAGCTCGGGGTTGTTGAGTGAGCACAGAGAGTGATTATTATTTTAAACTGCGGTTGTCGATTCATGTGCTCTGCAATATACTCTCCATAATGCAGTATTCGTTGCTACTTCCTCACAGAGCTCGATAGCTGCAGTCGCTTAAGTATCCAGTATTCGGGAGATAGTAGATTCGAACCCCATTGTCGGCAGCCCTAAAAATCGTTTTCCCTGGTTTCCCATTTTCACACCCGGCAAATTCTGGGGCTGTACCTCAATTAAGGCCACGGCCGCTTCCTTCCCATTCCTAGCCCTTTCCTGTCCCATCGTCGTCATAAGACCTATCTGTGTCGGTACGACGTAAGGTAACTAGCAAAAAAATAATAATAATAAAAGCTATTTCCTCAGTGATCATAAATATGTGCTATGGTACCATTCTGTCACTTGACAAGGCTAGGCTATTTGCATTTAGCACTATCTGCCTTCATAAATAGAGCATCCAATATCATTAAGGCCTATTATTAACACTCAATCATTTACATCCACTTTCATTACTTTAAACATAACTTATTTTTATATCATACGTTTCGTCCTTAATATACATGAATAACATTTAGGTGACAATTTATACTTCATTGATGAAATTATGTAAGATGAGGTGTCATATTCTATAAACATTCGGAAATTAATACATCATATCCATCCCAATTCGTCTTTTAGGTTCTAAGTTTAACAAATTGGTCTATGATTTTTAACACTTGATTGCTAGTGCACTACACTGTTAATGAAATTCAAATAATTGATGACTTACAATATCAACACATTTTATCTGATAGAACTACATTCATGTTCATAAAAACCAGAACACCATGAAAGACTAGAACAGGAAGTTCTTATTCACAAGACGTGTTTATTAGTATGTTCTGCTGAAACGAGTAGCGTTTCAGTCACCCACAATCGGCATATGTCACGTTGCCTAGTAGGCACTGGGTCCTCCAAAGGCACTGACAGTTTATTCCTTGTGTGATGGCATCGACATGTATAAGGCGCGAATGGCGTCCTGGGGTATAGCCATCCATGCTTTATTCACCTCGTTCCACAGTTCATCTTTGGTGGCTGGCATTGTGTCACAGCGAAGCACCCGTCCTTTCACCATATCCCACACATTTTCAGTTGGCGATAAGTCCAATGATCAGGTGGGCCAGGGCAACAGTCTGACCTTCTGTGACAAGAAGAAAGCACGTGTTCGTGCAGCGAAATGTGGTGTCTGGGGCGTTGTGCAGAAAGGGTATGTCATTTACGTAGGTCAAACTGGTAACAGTGACCTGGACACGCACCAACTGTGATTTGTAGTTGTACCCAATAGCACCCCACACATAATGCCTTGAGTTGGCGCTGTATGTCTTTTGTGAATGCAGTCATTGTGATGTCTCTCCACCAGTCTGCGGCGAACGAAAATGCGGCCAACGTTTTCAAACAGACAGAACCTGGATTCGTCTGAAAATACTGTCTGCTGCCATTCCCGTCCCCAGAGACGTCACTCCATACACCATTGCAGTCTGGCATGTTTATGCACATTAGTCAAAGGTAGGGGGAGGAGTGGACGATGCGCCGTTAACCCAGATCGTAATAAACTTGGACGGACTCTCACTCCTGAAAGTACGATATGTTACACTGTTCCACTGTTGCGCCAGAACCGAGGAGGATGAATATCTGTGATCTGTGCTGCAATGCTATTCCGATTAGGTTTCGATCTTCTTGGGGTTGGGGGAGGGTTGTGGGCGGTGCGACCAGACACATCTGGTCGTGTTATATAGCCTCCTGTGAACGTTCTGTACACACCCTTTGCACAGCCGACGCACTTCTTCGTACGCGAGCTACAATTTCCCAGATATATGTATATCACGTTCTCTCATGCTTCTTTCAAAATCACTCATCTGACAGTACTTTTCTTGCATACGTCTGCGAGGCATCCTGCACATTTGCTCAAGTCACACTGATCCAGTACCTTCGGTTTACAGCGACAATGAGAGCCGCAGGTACAGTTTACCAGCCAATGGTGGTGCACAGATGTATCGATGAGGACCTTGTACCTGATATTCGACATGGTTCAAATGCTAATCATTTCTTCAGAACATACTAGTCCACATGTCTTGTGAATATGAACTTCCTATCACTAGTCTTTCAAGCTGTTCTGTATTTTAAGGACATGAGTGTATTTCAGTCACTCACAAAATTTACCAACACCAATAAGTAGATGAGAAGCGGTAAGGGTCTGTAACAACACAAAATGATCCATAATATTATTACAAGAATGAAGTCCTTCTGAAAAGGAAATTAATATTTAAAAAAGGTATTTAAATTTTTATGATGGAAGTTGATTCAGTCCTTGCTGGCAACGTCTCATGATTGGTCCCTTTACCACCCTTTAGGTTGTGGTGGCATCACCCCTTTTAGTAGCACATTCTGGAAGGAATATCCTTTGCAATGTGCACCGTGATGGATGTAGAGATTTCTGTTGCAAACAACATGATGATTCCCCTTGTTCCTTGCCTTGCAGGTTTCCTTTTAGGCTTGCTCTCTCTCTCTCTCTCTCACACACACACACACACACACACACATACACACACACACACACACGCACACACAGAAACTAAAACAGCACATTAATATGTGCTCCAACCCTGCCTATTTAAATGTCAGTCGAGACTTAACTTGCGGGTTCAGATGATTTATGCATACCACATGTGTTCTGGAATTAATATTGTAGTGGTTATGTCTTGCAGAAGACGCAATAAAGTGTTCTCTTTGCAAGACATAACAGCTAATAAACGTCTCTTGGCGTAGAATAACTTGTAGGATTGTAGTGGGAAAGCGAAGCGAAGTTGTGCTCTAAAGTAGAGCTGTATGAAAGCGGTACAGTAAGAGCTGAGTAAGTTGAGCGTCGATTACACACTGCCTTTATCAGTTCTCAGCCTAGAACGTGTGATGAGTTGGAAACCAATCATAAAATTTCTTCACGTCTTCTTTAAAAATCAATGTTCGAAACTGGTCTTGTGAAGAGTTCTGGAAACTTGCTGGGCAGTGCTAGCCTTGAAAATGTTAGCTATTCATATCTGTCGCATGCAAAGCTCCTGACCAGTACGAGAAAAGGAACGGATCGCCACGCGGTCATGCAGCTATGAGCTTAAAGGCGACTTGCTCTAAGGTTTTTGCGGCAGTCTCAATGTTAACTGTAATTATGCCATATTCGGATACAATATGTTGTAGACGAAGAATTTCTTTCCACAGTATATACTACTGTATAAATTATACAGAAGTATTAAAAGTGTATTATTTTGGTGCGTTGATATTTTGTAAAAAAACCCCTGTGTGATGTGATAATTGCATTTTTGGATTAAATTGTTGTGTAGAACTTTAAAGTGAAACTGTCTGTAGATTTTTACAGTGCTTACTCAGTGTCATTCTACATTATTAACAGTTTTCTAACATGCCCAGCGATCTTTTAGCTGTTAATTTTAATACTGTAACTGGTTTTACAGTAAAATAGTGATAATCATTTCATTTACTATTTGTTAATTGATAATTCACCCAAGTGTCGTTGAAATGTTTTTGATCCAATCCAATCTCTTCCCTTTGGAGATAAATTGACCCATGACCGTTTCTCTGTGCCTAGATACCTTTGAACCATGATTCCCGTTTACAGCATATACCCTGCAGTTTACTAGTGTTTTCTTACACTTCTCTGAGTGTTAGCTTCCAAATATTCCATGGAATAATTCTGGACGACGGTTTATCTTCAAACAAGTGCATACGTTGTTTCTTAATATGGATAGATCTGTGGTGATATAGGGCAGTCAAAGTTCATAGAACTATTGTGATAAACCTATTTCTTGATTGTTGTCACTTTTTTCTGTACATCAGAGGGGGAATTTGTTTGTTGTATCGTGTGGTACTGAATGTTCACATTGTCAACCAATGTTAGTTGAAGTGAATTGTTTTTGAGTGTTTCACTCTAACTGAAGTTCTGTTAGGTTCAACTTGCGTTAGTTTGATCACCTCAAGAATAATGTCTTCGCAGTTTTTCTGAGTAGAGTTCTTTCGTGCGGTTTCCTTCGGGCTGTGCTGCAAGAATATAAGCATAAACTTGGAAGCATGGTCTATCGTAATTACGATGCCGATATGCTTGATAAGTCTCGTAAAGGGATTTTTGGTGAATGGCATACAGAGAAGCTGCGAAGTAAGAAGTAAGGGCTACCTCGATCCTAGAAACGAAGAACATAGGTAGCCAGCCCATCTTGACTTCAAGGGAGGAAAGCATGCTCTGTATAGAAGTTTGAAAGATGTGCACATGTGGTTCTACTTTACTCTTTAGTTTTCCAAAGTAACCCCATGTATCGTAAAATTTTGGACATGTATATGAAAACTTATGTCCAAATGTGCGTGTAAATATGGGGAACTGCAAACACCGATTTTTTAAAATAGAAACTTTGTTTTAACATATTGTTTGAAATTACATACAAAGATACTCTCACAATAAGTATTGGAAGAGAAGGAATTCAAGCAATTGCTTCCTTGTGGTACTGAGCAACTGGCCGTTTAGCTATCGGCCTGTATTTGCGAGATGCAGGGTTCGAACCCACTGTTGACAGCCCTGAAGTGCATGATTTCCATGGTTTCACATTTTACGGCAAAGAAATGGTGCGACTGTACTTCAATTAAGACCACAGTTGCTTCCTTCCCACTCCTAACCATTTTTAGCTCATCATCGCCATACGACCTATCTCTGTCGGTGTGGAATGGAAATGATAGAAACGATCAAATAAAAAGTGCCGTAGGTTATGTTCAATTAACTTTCATTAATAAGGCTTAAATTGACGATAATAACTGGCCACTGTTCTTTGACTGATAATTACATTCAAACTTTTCACCTTTTGTCTCTTTCATAAACCAAGGAAGCTAAATGTTATGTTCGTAGTCAATGAAAAGTTACATTCTCATAAGTTCCATAGATTCATAGCTTAGGAATATTAGTTGCTTCAGTTAAACTGTTGTGATTAGGATACATCTAAATGTGGCTTAGTATTACTGTACAATATTTATTTTATTATTACATATCATTCTTGCTGTATTATTACTCAATTTTTCATTCTATGGGAGATTTCTCCTTAGAAATTTAGTTCTCACTAAAATTCTATTATTCCTGTTAACCCGTTGTAATTAGGATAATGTAAGTCCGGTTTAGAATTGAAGAGTAGCTATGTTAATTATTTAGTAAGTTTCTTGCTTTGGAAAGGCCAGAAATCTCATGGCATCAGAGATGTCTATGAACTTAACTACCAGGTTACATCGGGCAAAAATATTATTGAATTCATTGTGTGGGCAAGCCCACAAGATTGAGTTGCTGAGGTTCAGCGCTATTCAGACAGCCTTACGTCAATTACACTCGACAGTGCATCCTCTCGAACTTGTGTTTTCTGTGTCATAGTCTGGCTGTGATGACCTGGTGAAGGAACAACGTTGGCAGGAGCTACGAGATCATGTTGCAGCGTGTCCTGAAGATGAGTTTCCACTTCTCTGTGGTGATCTTAATGCGCATGTTGGTCACATTAATAATTTTTATAGCTGCCATGGTGGTAATACCTTCGGTATCTAATATGATGATGGAACTCATATTTTAGATTTCACTTGTGGTGACTGCAGCAACCAAATTGACCTTATCGTTGTTTAGCACCTTGATCTCGGGCTAACAAAGGATGTGAATGTCATATCAACTGACTGTGTACCACCTCTGCATAAGGTAGGCATAGAGGATTGAAGGATCTCTATGCATCGTAGAGGTGGAGGGATGAATGTCCCCGAGAAGATCAAGTGGTGGAAGCTTAAAGACTAGAAGGAGACCATAGCAGACAGCATAAATTTTCCTCTCGTTGATCTGAATGCAATTGACAACATGTGAACACATTATACAGATATTTCACTGCAACCATCACAGTAAAATTGGGTGCGACATAACCTAGTTCCTACTGTATTGAAAATCAAACGTTCTTATGGCTGATTCCATTGCAAGAAGAAGTGTCTAAAAAGACAAAGACATACTCTATATAAATTGGCTTTCACCAAAGACTCCACAACACAGGGAAAGAATTGTCTTTGCCGAACGTGTGGCTAGGAAATCTGTCGCTGAATAGAGGTGCACTCACTGTAATGACCTGTGTACAAGTTGTATCAGAACTGAACTGACAAAGAAATCAGGGATGCTCTTCGTGTAATGTTGAGGATGATGGTGCAGTTGGATTGTCGGGGAAATGTTTCTTTTTTTAGGAAATAAATTATTTACTGTATTTGCTATACCAGAGAGTCAGCCTCTGCCCGTTGCTGTGCGTCAGAATAGGGAAGGGATGGGAAGTGAAAAGTGGGAGGCATAAGTAATTCTCGGTGCGAATGCACAAGTTTCACGTTCATTACCCATAGTCGCTTCCGAGCTCCGGTAGGCAGTGAACAGTTTGTTCTAAACAAATTGACTACTATGTGATCCCCATTGAAAGAAAAGAATACAGGCAGCTTTATAAACCGTTCGCCACACACTTCACATCTTGGGCAGAGTCCAAAGGGCACTCACTACTGCACTATTGTGATCTATGCACCGAAATAGGAGGGGGCCATATAGAACGTCTACTGTAATCAAACCGTTGGGCGTGTTGATTCCTTCGTTCAGTATTTCATTGAATTTATAATGTTATGAGTGAACGAATACACAGTCGCGATGCGACAGACAGTTGAGAAGAGAAACAATCTGGTGCTTTCCTTGACTAACATGTGTGTCTTAAATACAGTGTGCTCTGTAACTGTGTGCGCGGTTACGGCTATTTAATAAATGAACTATGGATATTGCCTGTTAGAGACAATCCTGTTGAAGTCGTATGAGGATTTTTTGCATACGCACGAAGCATTATCACTGTCTGCATCATACACTCCACAACTCCTCCCTACCCTTCTCTTCCCTGAAACACGGCAGTAGCTCGTCAGTTTGAATCTCGCACCCGGAAGTAACAATTTAAAACTGTATTCTCAAAAAGTATAATTTTCCCCGCCAGTCTGATTGAACCATTATTCTTAACGTAAACGAGCAGCATCCTTAAATTTTGTCCGTATAGTTCTGATAAACACTGTACACCACTGAACTCCAAGGAAGGAGAAGAGAACTATTTTCCATCTGACCAAAATTGACACAAGTATTGAGCACTCTGTGTACAGTAGAGGCAAAGATGACCAGTGATTAGAGGACAAACAAGAAATCCTCAAACATTGGCAACAAAATTTGTAGATATTTCCTGCATTGAATTACCACATCACCCTATTCCAGATGGTAAGTCCCATCTTTTGCATCACGTCAAAGGAAGTGGAGAGTACCTTTAGGAGTGTGAAGAACCAAAAAGCGCCAGGACCAGATGACTTTCCAACAAACTTCTGGAAATTATAGCAATTTAAAGCACTCATTATCAACTGGCTGACAACCTTGTTCATTGAAAGAGTTGACTCTGGCTCTGTTCCCAGTCATTGCGCTGTAAACATCTTTGTGCCTATTTTGAAGCAAAATGACGATTCAGCAGAATGTGCAAATTACCGTCCGAATTATCCCCAATTGTACATGAGAATATCTTTGAGAGTATCCTTCATTATTGACTGGGTGAAATCGTCAGCATTATTGCTAACCAGTGCATCTTCATTAAGGGTGCTGGAACAACTCATGCAATTTTCACTGCCAGAATGCTAATTGAAAAGCACTGAGAGCATCAGCAGGTAGTGTACATTACCTTCCTTGATACTGAAATAAATTTCGACCGTATTCGACACCGTGTGGTCTGGTCTGCACTCGTGACCATGGTGTACCAGAAATGCTTATAATTTGGATCAAGATGCTACACACGAATACCAGAGGTTATGTATGTTGCGCTGTCAACGTCTCGGGGAGCTTCTCAGTGAAAATTGGTGTATACACCAATGTACACTCTGTCCCCATTTCTCTTTGTCCTCAGCATGGACACCACCACATGGGACCTGAAAGGAGTGTTTGTAGGACTCTCTTATGTTGCACTTGCTGATAGACCCGGAATGGGACTGCGGCATCAAGTTGAATATTGAATACCTGTTTTTCACAATACAACTTTAGAATAAACAAAAGGAATAGTGAATACTTGGAGTCATCCGAACCATCCAATGTCTCCGTCCAAATTGTTTCAGGTACCTAGGATCTTGCCTATTGACTGGTAGTGGGGTAGTTGTTGAAGAACGAATTATGATAAAAGGCAGCATGGATGAGATGAAGGGAATTCACAGGCACACACTGTGACTGATGGATAACACTACGTCTTAAGTTCAGAATATACTGCATGGTACTACGTCTTGTTGATGTGTACGGTGTTGAATGGTATGGAGTAGCAATTACACAACATGGAATTGTGTATACGCCTTTAGTCGGCGGGCATTACAGTCCTGCACAACGTAAAAGAAAACACCGTTCACCAGCAAATGAGCATCGCAGCCATCGCTCGTGGGGCATAGGATATGTCACCAATGTATGTTCGTGTCCTTCTGCAGACCTGACGCAGTTGGCAATTACATCCAAACTTTTGAAATCACTTTGCAATGTCCTCGTGGACCTACTCTAAAAAGACATTAAAAATAATATACAAATTTTTTTAAACTAGGAACGCTGCTGGGATTGGTAAAATTTCTGGGCATATACGAAAGTCAATTCTTTGAGTTATTGATTAGTGTATGTGTGAAGCAGCTATACCAGATAAAGGAACAATTAGTATATTAGCAACCTTTGTGTAAAGAAAATGTGCTAAACATGAAGCCAATAACTACACACTAGTCGTCTTGACTGGTGTTGCATGCAAGCTCTTGGAATGCATTATTTCTGATCATATTATACACATTTGCGAAATTACCGACTGGTTCGATAGAAGGTAGTTCAGGTTTCGGAAACATTATTCCACTGAAGCTCATCTTGTAGATTCCAGCAGGATATAGCAGATATATTAGATTCACGTGGTCAGATGTGTCACGATTGACATATCTAAGGATTTTCATAGGGTAGACCTCGGTAAACTACTGACAAAAATTAGTGTGGTTGGGATAGATAAAATAGTGGCTAAATGGGTGACTATTAAGACGTGGCCAAATTATTAACCATTAAAAATTGAGAATTGAAAACATAAGATGTTACCCATTTTTAAGTTGATGACTTTATATTTGGTAAGCACCCCTTAGCTTTCATGTGTGACTTGCTTAGACTAGGCATACCCTCAATCAGTATTTGACACTGACTCTTTAAATCGTCATCATGGCGCCAGATCTGAACGAGCTTCTCAATACAGCCATTTTTTGTCGTTATATTCGTTTTTCGGACTTTTATATCGCCCAAGGATGTTCTATAGAGTTCATGTCTGGACTGTTTCTAGGATTAGTGGCAAGGAGGCACATCTTGCATAAAAATAAATTCACTTTGGCCAAACCACTCTTGCACCTGAGCTATAAAACGGGTTCTTAATGCTATATTGTTCACGTCTCATAGTTCCTTCTACAATATATAATCGTCCACAGTCGTACCAAGAAAACACACTCCAAACCATCACTGAAGATGGATGCTTCACTCAGTCTGGATGGAATGCTTCTCCTCCTTTTCGTCTGACACATTGACTTGTCTCTTCTTCAACAGCAAATACCGATTCGTCACTAAAAATCCCGAAATAAATAAAACAAATAAGCCTAGCATTAAATGCAGTAAGCTGTACGGTTTAAAAGACAACGTTTATACATTTACTTAACTGTACGGTTACATCACTTAGATTGGGTTATAATGGAATAATGAATGAAAATTTAGGAGTTACAGTAATTGTCATGAACTTGCCTGTTTCCATTCATCAGATTACCAACTCTGGAGAGTCTTGGCCCACTGGAACCTCTTTGCAGCCATAGTAGAAATAATCCTCGCTTTTCTTTGAGGTCGTCTTGCTCTCATTCTAGCATTAAAGAGCTCTCATACCAATGGCCCATACTCTTCTAATTTCTTACGTAAATCCAAGCTACTAACCTTGCGGTTGTTTACTGACAAATTAATCAGTTTTGCTTCCTCTTTGGGGTTAGTTTCTACTTTCGTCCACAGTTTGCGACACGTTGTTGACATTTTGTCTTCCTCTTATCTTCACATTTTAAAATTCTACTAACAGAATGCTGTGATATTTGCAACCTAGAATCCATCTCTTGCTGTGAATAATGTTTCTCAACAAGTAGCTCTCTGACAATGCCTTTCTTGGCAAAAGGTCCTTTCGTCTCCCCATAACCTCAAAATTTGACAGTTCTCCAGAACCACTCCTAAGACATATCAACCGAACTCGTGAATTGTATCAATAACGCATGGAACTTACAGAATGCACAGTCTTAACAATAGGTCACATTATTTACTTCCATCCAGCAACGATATGCAGATATAGACGATGAACAACAGAACATGTTCATCACTAACAAAAGTGACACAAAACCATGTGAATAATGAAATTACATTGTGGTTCTCACTGTGGCCACTGTATGAAAAAATACAATAGTGTGGACAGGGATATCCCAAGTGGTAACTTTACCACCAAACTTGTTCAAGGATTAGGCTATCAAGGTCGATAATTTACATAAAGATAGAAATATACCTTTTACCATTAAAATTTGGCCACGTCTGGTGTATTTCTAGAAAATAGAACTCAGAGCATTAGAATAGGTGAAGCTTTATTTCATCATGTAACAATTATTGGTTTGGGTCCCACAGGCCAGTACTATGAGACCTTTATTTTCTGATATATATGAACAATATGAATAATGAACTGAAAAAAGTAATGAGACTCTGTGTAATAAATAAATTTCAGGATTGTAACTGCAAAAAGACCTTGACAATATTGTAAGATGCACATTGGTAAACGGGGTGAAAAGTCAGGTTCTGTGTTTTATAAATTGAAAGAGTCCTCTCTGGTTTAATTATTGTGTTGATGGGGTGAAAGTTCTTCATGGGGATCTCTGTAAGTACCTAGTTATTCATAATAAGTGTATATCTTCATTGTCGTAATCATATAAACATATTGAAAATCAAATTTACAGGTCTCTTAATATGATTATGAGGTTATTTAGGGTTGTAAAGGAGGGGGCATGTAAATCTCTAGCAAAACAGCAATGATAGTATGAGACCATCACCAGTATTACTTGAGTAGAGAACAGGAAATAATCCACAGAAAAAGCTTATTTCTTGCGGGTAATTTCTAACAAAATAGTTGTGTTGCAGACATGTTGCAATGTTGCAAAGTTTCAGCCGGGAAGACTTGGAGAAAGGAGACAAGTTGTTTCATTAAAGATAATATTCTGAGATGTCATTGGAGAAATGGCTTGGACTGACATTAGTTGATGAATACATTTAAGTCATGTTCTTTAAGTGTAGGAAGAGAAGTTAGAAATTCATGGGGACAAATTTTTGGGAATTTTCACTTATAGAAAGATGATTTAGTGATTGAAATAATTTACCATGGGAGTTATTTCATATATTGTCGCAATCCTTTTCTACATAAACAACCAACAGCTTTAAATGCTGTTGTTTGATTGATTCATTCATTGTTTGGGACTTTGACTGATTTATGTTTTTTGGTCCTAATATGATGCACAGAGACTGATGATGGTTATTTCTATGCTTATGATTTAAGCATTGTCCACTTGTTGGGAAAGTGGTGGGAATACTGTGTGATTATTTGATATTACAGTGAAGTTTTTCGGAAAGAAAGTGTATATGAACATGGAAATGAACAAGAAGTGACAAGTCAAGTCATGCATAGAAAGATGCGAACAGGGAGATGTGAATATAAGGGGATGAAGAAATTAGCTATTCATTGTAGAAATAGGGATCAACAGAAAGAGAAACAGAAGCAAGGAATGGTTTTGCGTAATGATTTGGAGATTGTATTTATTACACATGTATGTGTACATATACTCTGCTGAATATTCACAAATATGTAGGTAATTTTAACTTTATATATTTACAAGTGCTCCTCGTTTTCTATGCTACCTTGTCTACTGCTATCCAACAGTGTGTTCCTTTTCATGTTCGTATCTCTCTATCATTTGTCTGAAAAGCAGTGGCATAAGGGTCTCTGGTTAAAACGCAGCAGGTCGTTATGCAAGTTAGGTTTCAAAAAGTGGTAAAAAAAAATTACAGTAGAGTCTCGCTCAACCGACCTTCGCTTATCCGACACTCCATCTTATCCGACACTGGTAGTCTTAATTTGAACTTGAGGTGGATGCAGTTCTGGGACACGGGGTGTGGAGGGTGCGACTGTGGGACAAGCACTGGCAGTCATGCGGTAGGATTGTTCAATGTAGTACTGGTTGGGTGCAGATGTTATACAGTAGTTTTCATATCCTCTGTGAGTATGGCGAGTAAACGTAAGAAAGTGATTGTTTCTGTGGAAGACAAGTAGAGTGGGTTAAAGAGACTGGACAAAGGGGAAACTCTCCAAAAAATGGCTTCAGATTATGGTGTTGGACGTGTTACAGTGGGAGACTGGAAACATACGAGGGAATAAATTGAAAAGTGGTGCTCTACGAGAGCAACAAGTGATGCACTGAAAATTAGAAAAAAACAATGGAAAATGTGAGTACGAAAAACCAGAAAAAGGGCTTGTCAATATCTGGCCCCATTCTGCAAGAAATGGCGGTGTATATCCAGAAGGAGGTTACTAAAGGGACCCTAATTTTACTGCTAGTGCTGGGTGGCTTGATCGGTGGAAAAAACGGTACGATATTGGACAGCTTAATATCTGTGGAGGAAAACAGTTAGCTAAATCCGATGAGGTTGTGAAATTTAAAAGACAATTTCAAGAAAAATTCTTGCTGAAGGATAAACCGGTGATCAGACTTTTATTTGTGATGAGACTGGGCTAAATTTCAAGATGCTGACATCAAAACTCTTGCAGCCCAAGCCAAGACGTCTGCACCTGGTTACAGGCGTAGTAAGAAAAGAGTACTGCATCTACTGTACAATTGAATTAATAAGTCAAATAGAGTCCCGTAAAACATAGTACATAGTACAGTATAGCCTTCCTATTTGTTTTAGTTCATTTTCAAAGTTATTCCGTATTGTCCGACATTTTCGGTGATCCGACGTACTCCAGGTCTCACTTAAGTCGGATAATCGAGACTCTACTGTAAATAAATGCAATGTAAATTTTAATGTAATAGAAGTTGTATATTATTATTTGAAGTAGTTGCACAAGTTGTATATGTGCTGATTGTGTTTGTAATACAGAAGACATTATGAGTACAATTTTGTAAATTATATACATTTATTAAGGACGAGCTGTGTGCTTAATAGAAAAAAATAGCGTAAATTGTGTAATACTGCATTGGAGGAAATTGTTTTCTTCTCTGTTCATTTAACATTTACTGCTTGATAATAATGTATTTTTGTAAACCATTTGCCACCAAGGTAGACACCTCTCTTGCATTTAAAGTGATTTTGATTTGATTGTTCCTTTCCATTATATATTTTTAAATGGGAGATGCGAGGAAAGCAACGGGAAACTACCTCACTCCTCATTTCCCTAGTATGCCTCTTCAGTGATGCCTAGGCCATCTGTGAGAGCTGATGGCAGAGCTGTTGAGGATCCCACCAGCGGAAGCGCTGACGGACTGATATACGTACATACATACATACATACAAATGGGAGATAAATAAGTATACTTTTCTTGTGCCATTAAGAATTATTTTTTCAGCTGTTTCTTGTTTAGGCCTACATATTTTTATTCCTTTACTTCTTTATTCTACTTTTCTTATTTCTTACTTATAGACTTCTGAAGATACTAAGGAGGAAATATTCATAGAGGAACATACTGATGATCAGCTGTTGTCGTACATCAAAGAAGGAAGAAAGTACGTACACTACAAATCCTACACAATATGGGATATATTGTACCTATTCACAGTTGTGTTCAGTAGTGGTTGGTTTATCTCCAAAACTTGCCATTTTGATCAGTTTAATCCTTTCTTTACAAGGTTACATTTAAACACAAATATCTTAAAATGTTATAAGTTAAAATTATCTAAAATATTCAGGAACTTTAAGATCATATTAAATGTTCCATCATGCAGTTTTATTCAATATATATCTACAAAACGAATCTCTGTTAAAGGTAGACAGTTTGAAGTGTATTTGTTTACAATACCTTGAAGCAGCTATGGAAAATTTGTTCTTTCTTTCGCTGTCTGTGCATCATTTGTTCATCACATTCTTATCATCTGAAATGCCATCTGAAATTCTTGCCTCCAGATATTCTGAGTAAGTTTTTTATACGTTCATACCAACAGTGACACACAGAAAAAGTGATGTTTGTAGATTATAAATTAAATCTACAAATTCAAAAATTCTTAAGCTTTATGTACATTGTAAACAATAAAATTATTCCTAACTAACATAATTAGTTTCATTAATCAATATAATGATGGCTGAGTTCAATAATGTGATAACTCAGAGAATGTCATTTTTAAATTATTTGGTTAGATTCCTTTTTTGTTATCATTTCTGTTCGCTAGTGTGTGAAGTCAGATGCCTCCATTTGTGGACGCCAAAGCAGATAAGGTGTTGTAGAAATGAAACCTTCAGATCAGTAGTGCTACATCTTCGATATCATAGTTTTCAAATAAAACTTCTGCATTGTTGAAAGCGTAAAAAATTGTGGTATTGAATTTATGTTCGATCCAGTGTTGTGGTCACACTTGCTGATTCATTTTAGTGTTCATTGCCCGTGAGGTGCTTGTAGTGTGTTGATTGCAAACATACTTACGCAATTAGTATAAACTAATCAAATGGACAGCTACAAGTGGATTTTTAAATTTGTGCAGTTTGCCTAAAAAATTCAAAATTCTTTAACAAAGTGAATTTATTATCTCGTAAAATTAGATAAATAGCGATTACATTATTGCTTCATGTCCGTAGGTTTAACCTCAAAGTGCCCTACGTGTGACCCCCGGGTGGTACTAAGAAAGCAATAATTGTGGCTGCTGGACCTATCTTTCTAAATATCTCCCAGCAATGACAAAAGTATTTCATGGAAATAGCTTTTCTCGGAGCTACCAGACAAGAAACATTGGACCTTCTATCTGGGTCTTCCAGCTTAACGTAGAAAGCATCAGTAGAACAAAATGTGACTACCTATCCAAAGTTTTTCTGGATAATAAGATAGATTTTGTGGTTATACAGGAAACCCATACAGCCAATGAAGAAGAGTTTCCAAGTTAGTGTTGGATTCCTGAATACGTCGTCCTCAATTGGTGTTAGATTCTGTTGTTTCTTCATTTAGGCTAATTTTTAGAGCTTCAATGGCTGCTAATATGTTTTCCATTTTGACAATATTATAATTGACCAAAATCCCATATACAAGTTATAATCAAGCATTTTGAAAACTAGAAAATATCACCATTAATGTTCAATGGTAGACAGTTTGTAAAATAATCATTTAGACACTGGCAAATATTTCACATACAACATCAAAAATCAATTTAGTCCAATTGTAGCACTTTGAAAGAAATATGTGTGGTAGTTCATTAACTTTATATTACCAAGTATTATTTTTAAATGAATTCAACTAAGTTCAGAATTAGTCTGTTGATTCGAGATTACTCTGATTAAATAGCACACGATCGATGTTGATATTTCTATCACTGCACTTAAATTAGTACGACCTGAATATCAAAATTCCTGTACTTCAGTTTAGAATAATTATAAGATCTATTTGTACACTTATTCAGGTCAAGTTCTGAAAGTCTGAGCATCATCTAAATGTCTTTTATGCTGATTGATTTTATACTTGTTCACTATAGATTCAGATTGATTCCTATCACATCTTATTGTCATTTATTCTTATGCGCCCTAATATGCTATTCAGATCGGCCCCTATACGTCTGGGGCGCCATTTATACTTATCTTCCCCCTCTGTAACCGTAAAAGTTTGTTTCGAGGGGTGATGCGATCTCGGCTGTGGTACAAGGTGAACTGCCTTGACAAGCGAAATGCCTGCCTATTTATTCGGTATCCCGAAGAAATTGTAATGGGCAATATCTTCCATAATTTTCAACAGATCTCTTTGAAACTTAGGAATCATGATTGTAAAAAATTAGGCTACGCGATGATGTAGTTCATTTCTTCATATCTTAATTCGTTTAGAAGGCATTAATGCTGGAAAAGAATAGAACATTCCGTCGTCTGACGTAGTACAACCTTGACCAAGTTCTCCAGATGTGACGTCTCACTTCCCCGCTGCTCGCAGTTGACATGCTCGCAGGAGAAGCGTTTTCGGTGGGTAACATAACTCCACACACATCAGGGACTGTAACTGTCATCATGAACTTCGGCACAGCAGCTATCCCAAATAAAATATTTGGGGATTACACTTGATCGCACACTATCTTACAAACAACATCTTGTGAATCTGTTCAAAATGCTCAAAACACGTAATACTATCCTTCAGAAATTGTATGGCTGAAGTTGGGGTTCATCAGCAAAGACTTTTTGATCTTCTGCATTGGGACGTCTTTTCTCGTGTGCTGAGTTCTGTGCACCAATTTGGCTGGATAGCCCATATACAAGACTCATTGATACTCAACTGAATGCTAGCATGCGGTTAATATCTGGTACTATCCAGTCCACACCCCTTTATTGGCTCCCAATTCTCTCAGGCATAATGCCGCCTGATTTAAGAAGATCAAATGCTCCCATTCGACAGTTCAAGAAGATAGAAATGAACCCTCAACTGGATGATATTCCTGTTCTCAAGATAACGAGGTTCAAGTCACGACATCCATCTTTGCATGATGCTGTCACATTGGCTGATGGGAATTTTCACCCTTTAGAAGAATGGAGAAGTCGCTGGAAAGTTGCTACAGACAGTTCCTTACACAACATCTTTTCTGGTGAACATCTTCTTGGTGAATATCATCTACCATGTAAGATTTGGACCACTCTGAATCGGGAGAGAACAAATAATGGACGATGCAGGGATGCTCTTCATACGTGGAAATATATCTCATCACCAGAGTGCGACTGTGGTGCATCTCGGCAGACGATCCCCATATTGTAAGTGAATGTGCACGACGTTCCTACACAGGTAGCCCGAGTGACTTTTTGGAACCAACAGAGGAAGCCATACAGTGGATCACCCAGCTGGACAGAACTGCTATAAAACATGATTCTTGTCTGTGTATATTTGTAAATATTATATACTTGTACATATGTATCTAATGTGTTGCCCTATGCTAATAATAATAATAATAATAATAATAATAATAATAATAATAATAATAATAATAATAATAATAGGTAAATGACGTAGTGATATAATGTTCTTACAAAGTAGCACAAGTGTATATCCTGTTGTAAAACAATTATTGTCACTGTAGTGTTTTTGAACTGTAGTTGTGACATTGTTAATTAATTTCTAGCTGTCACACCTTTATTGGTTACTGTGTGAAATGATCTTTGATACTCACTGGGAAATGATTGTATAGTTTCGGATTGGTGCTCTTACCCGAGCCCCTGTATCGGGACGTCCTGCAATGGCTAGTCATAGCCTAAGGTTTGACTTCAGACCAGATTTGTGATGGAAACTAAGAATTCTGAAAGGTTTATTTGATTTTATGGGTGGTTAGTGTCTACTCGGCTGTTATGCGACACATTGATTTGTTCCTCTTGTACATTCACAACAAGTGGCAAGAAATATTCGTGTCAGTCCTCAGAACTACCCAGTACCAGCTCACACTCTTTGTTTCTTTTTAATTCATGTTTAACAGGACACAATAGGCTGCGTTAGAGGACGATTTTGTATTATGATCACCAGTAAAAATGTTGCTTATGAATCCTTTTCACACACAAAATGCATATTTCTAATTTTTGATGGAGTCTAAATTAGCTTTCTAATTTCTAAACATATTTTGTGCAGAGGCACTCTCGGACCAGCAAAGCGACATGCATTTTATGTGTCTTCTTTTTCCTTGGCATATATGGCAGAGAACAGTCCATTGTCTGCGTAGCTTAGTCCACCGTACATCATAGATTTTAGATGCTTCTGAAGGATATTGTCAACAGGATCTTATCTTCTACTTACCACTTTGTTGTACATTTCACCTCAGGCGCTATTTTTTCCTCACTCTCATTTCAGCAGTCTACAAATATCATGCCGCAACTTCAATGACTTCCTTTAAAATGTCTAAAATATTTGCCATGCCATTTTGGTATTGAAGAAGATAAGAAAAGGTTTTAAGATTCATAAAATTTCCTAATTGCTGACTTGTGGAGATACACGCATTTCTGAGGTTACGAATTAGTGATGAGATTACCTTCCATTTGTGGAGAGACACATCGTCCTGATATAAATAATTAGTGATGAGGCTTACTTCCGTTTGGGTAGAGACACATGGTCCTGAACTAACCACTTAGATATGCGGTTTCCTTCCAGCTTTAGAGCGTCGAGTGTCACATGGCCCTGAGCTGACCACTTTGTGCCACTCCTCCATGGTCTTCATATTTATAGACGTGATCGGAGCGAAAATAACAAACTGATCTGCTGTCTATGACGTATGTAAGCAGAAATATGAATTGCGAAATTCTATTCAGGCTAGAATACACTGACGGACTCCCCGCTTGTTGGTACTCATAGAATTTCACCGGATTTTCAAACTGTCCCTCCTATTTAACACAGATATACCCATATTTTGTATTTTGTTGAGTTATAGGTTTTTCCTTACAGTGCATCTATAGGAGTCACTTAAACACGAAATCCAGAAGCGTTCAGCGTTTCAAACACTATTTTGTGAAAATAAGTTTTTATAGAAATCGGACATAGGCTTTAGGGGAAAAAATTTGAACATAAAATAAACTAATTTGAATGTTAGGATGTGTAAAATATCCATTGCATTCCATTTTTATCACCGAATATTCATCAATCTGCTTCTTGTTATTCTGCTTCCTTAGTGTTAGTCTTGCCTGGAGGCAGGATCCGGTGTTGTGATTCATTGACTCCAGTTAGTTCAGTCTCGGGCCATACCTTCCAACTTTCAGGCCTTTGTGCACTTTATCAGTCTATGATGTCTGGTTCGTCCCTAGCGCCTCTTTTCACCGACTTTCTGTGTATAATCTGACTTCCCCAATATATCGTCCTCTGCACGCAACGCATGCCCAAACCAGCGCACACGCCTTTCCCTAATTTTCTTCTGGATCGGTGCAATGCCAAAACGTTTTCTAATAACATCATTTGAAATGTGATCCAGTCTAGTTATGCCAGCCTTCCACCTAAGCAACTTCGTATCCATGATTCTTAGTTGGCGTTCTACCTCTAGAACTGGCCAGCATTCGTTGCCATAGAAAACGACAGGATGGATAACGATAGGATAGATATCAGTTCGTTAGAACTTATTTTAGAGATGGCCCTTCGTCCAAAGTTCGGAAGTTCGCCTGTTGTCATTCTCCACTTCAGTCAGGCTTTGTATATCCTCAAGTTGACTTCATCAGTAAGTCGGCCATCATCATAGATTGTGGAGCCAATATACTTAAATATCCCTACTCGTGCTATATCTTCAACGTCAACATGCAACGATGTAATGCAATATATTGTCTTGTTCTTGTTGACGCGCGGGCTTATTGCGCTAGTCGATTGTTCCAGTCTTCTGTTTGACGCTGCAGATCAAGCTTATTCTCTTCAGCCAAAATGATGTCATTTGCTTAGAGAAGTGTCCATGGTATTGGACTGTGCAGGTTTGAGGTAATTTTGTCCATCACAAGAATGAACAGCAGTGGTGTTAAGGCGAGGCCTTTATAGACTCCAATAGTTATACGAAAGTCATCAGACGCTCCTGCGGCAGCAGGAACACAACTCATTTGTTCTTTGTAGAGCAATTATACCCTCTCAGCAAGGTGCTCTGGAATGCCATGTACGTGTAAGGCTGACTGATTAGGTTATGCAGTACCCGATGGAGGGCCTTCTCAGGGTCCAGAAATTTGTGATGAAGACTCTTATTCTTTTCGCAGTGTCTCTCAAGCAACAGCCTGGTAGCGCGGGTTTCTCCTATTGCGCCACAATTTTACACAAATCCAGCTTGGCTTGTTGTATGTTCGGCTAAATCGCAAATCCTTTTGTCGAAGATTTGTTCTAAGTCTCCCATTGCGTGCTTCAGAAGTATGATCGGGCCGTGATTAGAAAAATCGGCAGGGCTTCCCTTATTTCTGAATGGATACTCCGTCGCCAGTCAGTTTGTTTTTGACCCACTTTGATGGTATAGTTGAAAAGCTTGCTTTAGCCACACTGCTGCATCCCCCCATTGAGAGAAACAAAACTCTGCTGGAAGATAATCGGGGCAGATGGCTTTCCCTGGTTTCATTTCCTTCAGCATAGCCTGGACTTTAGTGACGTAATTTTCCTACATTGGACCTTCAACAGCGGAGGTGATTAGGATTGGTAGATACGGAAATTCCATGATTAAAATGTTGTCAAAATAGCTCCGCCGGTGTACTCGCGCTTCCCGCCAGTCCAGTAGCAAATCGTCTGTTTCCTCATTGATGCCGTTAAAACGTTGGACTTCTGCCGTTTTGCGATGGCTCGATTGGACTTGCCGTTAAAAATTCCGCTCGAATTCGCGCATGTCAAGTTTCACATATAGACCTGCCTACCGGTTTGCTTTTTTTTACCTCAAAGATTTGTAGGCATTCCAACGAGCATGAACTCGTGGTACAGCAGCTTCTTCAACCGTACTGCATATTTAACATATTCATTCCTTAACCATATGTCATGGTTAATCCTTCGTTGTCGTCGCCCTGACTTAATAGTTCCAGGATTAGAGCGAAAGGCGTATTTCAGTTTAGTCCGGCTCACTTGAAATAGGGTGATTTGTGACTCTGTAACTTTTGCAACGACGTTAGTCTTCTTTTTCAGGGGCAACCATTTGATCCCAATTTGTCTATTTCCTGTGAAGTATTGGGCTCTTGGTGATTTTGTCCGCAGCTTAGATGACTGGTCGTTGTTACAACGCAACGATTTAATAAGGGACAACTGTTATCTATAAAACATCTTCGAGATTTCATCCTCTCACAAGGATGTAGTCAATGCGAATTGGATGGAAGCCACCGTAGTACTGAGTAGATGAATATCACTCTCTTTGAACCGTGTGTTCCCACTCTAGATGGTTTTCCGTAGTTTCCCATTTTCACACCGGGCAAATGCTGGGGCTGTGCCTTAATTAAGGCCATGGCCGCTTCCTTCCCACTCCTAGCTCGTTCCTGTCCCGTCGTCGCTATAAGACTTAACTGTGTTGGTGCGACGTAAAACAAATTGTAAAAAAAACTGTGTGTTTGCGATTATCATTTTCTGCATAATCGCGAATTTGTTGGCCATCGTCGTTCTTTTCTCCATTTCCATGAACGCCTTGGACTGTTTGTTCTTCTTTCCTCGGTCCGACACGTCCATTCAGATCAGCGGCAGCGATAAGATAGTCAGCGTTCTTCTTGTCAGGCAGTGCCCAGAACGCATCTCCGGCTTCCGTGCGCACGTCAGTTTGTGGAGCTTTGCGCTGAAAAATTAGAATTTCCTTCTGTCCCCAATGCGGACGAGTTACATCAAGCGACTGTCACACTTTTGCACCTCGGAGACTGAACCGTCAAATTTAGCTGATATGACAATGTCAACACCATGAGCTGTTCTTCGGCTTCTGTTGTACATCAGTTAGTAACCGCACCCCTTTTCCCATGACTTTTCTCTACTCCATCTTTTTTCCCGCACCTCACATATGCCTATAAGCCTTCTCTCAAGTGCAGTGGCTTATTTGCTACTTCATCCAGTCATAGTTCAATTATTGGATACAGAATGGGGGTACTCGCTTAGTTAGCCGTCACAGCCCGTGTGACGGTAACCCTTGGATACTTTTCATGCTGGCTGGGCCCTGCCAACGCGCGTCCCTTCCAGAGGCTGCACTAACTTTGGATCCGATACCATGAGACATATTTCTGTAATGATGTGACGGTATTATTTTACGGCCGGCTTGTCTTGTAGCATTTTAGAGCTCATGATATAAGGTAGTAACGCAGCACCGGACATAGGGATCAGACTCATTTTGCAGCCGCTCCTCTAGAGAAGAACCGCTAAGCTCTTTTCTGCATTAACTTCCAGAAATTTTGGGTACCTCTTCTGCCAACTGCTCCTTACCGAAAGTTTCCATCTCCGCCAAAATTGCCACTTAAGACTTTGTACGTGTTTGGTACGCGAGAGCTATTATGTTTTGCTCAAGTTCATCGGCAGGCCAGTGGGGAACCCGTATCCGTCACCTGGGACGTACCACGTGTTACATCAATATAGCTGGTTCGTGGAGAATGTTTATCACTGCAAAATGAAACATTATTTTACTGAAGATCTAATTGTGGACTTGACTTGTCACAAGAATCACGTAATCACGTAAAGAAGAACGGTTGCAGACTTTTGCACTTTTGCTTGGCGTGAAATGCCACAAAACGTATGGCATATAATACAGTGTCGTATTTTCTGCCCCCTGTTGTCTAGTGGTGTCAACATTAATATCTTGTGAGATGATCAAGAGGTCTAGCCTGTCATATCTGGAATCAATGTCCCCCTTTTATTTTTCCACTTATTTTCTCCTAAGAGTGCAGTAACAATACGTTGTCGATCGTCCCATTACTTTGCTTGTGAGCCAGTCATATATTCGACTGGGCCATGTGAATTCAGTGCATACAGCATGAATTGGAAAGTACCAGTTCATGTTACGATATATTGTAGCCTGCGTGACCGATTTTCCCATGTGCCATTTGTAAGCGGATCTCATCTTTAACCAATAAATTTGTATTTCTCGCCCTTCTTTCGTAGAATATGTAGAACTACTCTGCGGTGGGGAGACAGGCACAGAATTGGATGCTATCCAACTATGCTATCAATCCACTAAAAATAATCACGTTGTCCGTGATCTTTTGAAGTGAATGAAATCTCATTTCTTCCTTTTCATTGCAGCAATATACACTACGGTGCAATTCAACATCTTGTCATTTCGAATTTTGGCTCAAGCCTTGATTTTCATGCTCTTTCTAGCTGTATTGTTAAAGTAATACTTGTAAGGATATTCAAGGGCTTGATAGGTTGCGTTTGGTTTCAAATTGAGGATAATAGAACATAGTAATAAAACGCTACCACCAAAGCCATATTCTGTGTTGCCTTCATAATGTCTATAACAGCAGTATCTGGAGGAGAAAAGACAGTATCAATGCTAGGGAGAGAGCCGTCGTATACTTGTTATATTGCAGCTTTTCCAGAATTTCATCAGGATTAGTGGTTTCCGTGTTGCATTGGGATTGTGTTAAATACAGCAATTAGGACGTAGACTGATGTAGTACATGGTAGTAAGTATGAACGTCCATGTATAAACATACCGTCCTATATAGAAGTTGGCTCTGTGTGATTGCACATCAAAGATACATATTTCGGAAAAGCGCACAGTGACATAATAGAATGCTAATGTGATATGATAACAATGTACAAATACAATATGTATATTTGTGTGACAAAATAACATTCATAAAAGATTAGCCATGGTTCATCAGATCTTGCTGAATGTCGGCAAACGATGTTCTCAACTTTATTAATATCTACAACACTGACATTCCCTCAAACAACCTCAACAACGAGGTCCTTTACAAAAATTATTACCTGCCTGCCACAAAGCGCAGAGTGGTTTAACAAGATCAAAACTCCGAAGCATATGCCATCCTTTATGTAGGAGAACAGACAACGGTTTTCAATAGAATAATGTATGCTGCATTAAAGAGCTTGTATTTCTCCTTTTAGGCTGGACCAGTTCCCATGCATTTTTTAAACGAGGTCTATTAACTCGTATATTTCTAAATCGTGACAAGTTTCTTGCGCGTGATATCGTGATTAAGAAAAGACGCAACACATTCTCGTTACAAGTGAGAGGTTTTGAATTTTAACCTCAGATAATGTTTACTCTCAGGAATGTAATGTTTATGAGTAACGAGCTCTCTGCACTGGATATCAGTGATTGGAATGTCCAGTAGGAAGTCCCTTTAATGAGAGTTTTAGTGCAGTTGGCTGTTGAACTATTGGTCACATGGTTTTAATTTGTCACTTTAGATCGAGACCCGAGGTGAGCTATAGAGATCATCAACGTCCAGATAACGGATCACCTAGTTTTAGGTGCAGTGTGTGCAGTGTAGTCCTGGCTGGGAAGTTGGGCCTCTCGCGACATCTGAAGAGACACATGGATAATCGACCATTCAAGTGCGATTACTGCGGAAAGGTGTTTGGTAGCCGAAGCAGCTTGTCGGAACAACTCAGGATCCACCCGCTCCAAGTGTGCGGATTTTCTGATAAATGCATTACAAGGAGGAAAATGCTGACGGAGGACACGAGATTGAATACAGGTGGGATTATTACCGAATGCTGCGTATGTCACGAAAAGTTCAGGAAACGTCCAGACCTTATGCGGTCTCACACGGGCGAGAAACCATACTGCTGCAACGTCTGTGGAAAGTCTTTCAGACGGAAACATCATCTAGCAGGTCACATTCGTATTCACACAGGTGATAAGCCATACTGTTGCAACGTCTGTGGAAAGTCTTTCAGACGGAAACATCATCTAGCAGGTCACATTCGTACTCACACAGGTGAAAAGCCTCACTGTTGTAATGTCTGTGGGATATCATTCACTCAGAAAAACACACTAACTCATCATATACTGACTCATACAGGCGTGAAGCCACACTGTTGTAACGTCTGTGGAAGATCTTTTAGCCAGAGAAGTCATTTAAAAGACCATAATCGTACTCACACAGGCGAGAAGCCATACTGTTGTAACGTCTGTGGGAGATCTTTTAGCCAGAGACGTCATTTAATAGACCATAATCGTACTCACACAGGAGAGAAGCCATACCCCTGCAATGTCTGTGGCAAATTCTTTAGCAGTAAAGCCTATCGAGCTATTCACGTGCGGAGACACACAGGTGAGAAGCCATAGTGCTGCAATGTCCGTTGCAAGTAATTCAGCAGTAAATCCGTCAAGCAAGTCACGGACGGACACACAGAGATGAGAGGCCATACTGCTGCAACGTATGTGGGAATTCTTTGAGCCAGAAAGTCCATCTAACAGGTCACATGCGATAAGCCACACTGGTGAATTATGTTCGCAAATCATTCATCCAGAAACGCGACATAGGTGTTCACATGCGGACACACGTAGACGAGATGCCATACTGGTGCAATATCTGTAGCTTATTCTTCAGCATCATCAGAGTCGGCCTAGTAGTTCACATGCTCACTCACACAGACAAGAAGCCATCTTTTGCAATGTCTGATGCAGGGTATTTAGCAGGAGATCCCACTTAGCACGTCGTATTCGGACTCACACGGGCGTAAGGCGCACTGCCGCAATATCTGTTGCAAATACCTAATCCAGAAAAGTGGCCTACCAGTTCACACGCGGAATCACACAGGCGGGAAAGTATACTGGTGTAATGTCTGACGAATATTCAGCCAAGAAGGTCACTCTAACCGCTCAGATCAGAACACACACGAGTGCTCTGTAGTGCGATAAAATATTCAGAGAATCATGCAGGGTTAACCACGCACATGTGAACCATACTGGAGAGATGCTGCACTGCTACGTGTTTCTTGGCAAATCGTTCGCACGCAGCACCACGCTGTCTGTTCACACGGGCGAGACGGCGCACGAGCGTTACGTCACGTCGTGATTAAGCAGCACTTGATTTAATAATAATTTTATTTTGCTTAACGTCCCACCAACTACTACATAAGTGTCCGGAGTTCCACAAGACCTTCTCCAATTCCGGAGATGTAGCGAGGCACATGCGGTCGCACACAGCAGAGAAGTAATAAATTCTTCAGTTAGAACGGCACCTTTTCTGCACACCTCAAAATGTACACCGGACAGCGCTCCATCCATTTGTGCCATTTTCTCTGAGAGAATATTTTCAGGTAACATAATGCCAGGTCTGTGTGCAAAAAGTGCAAAGGACATTTCATGAATTACCGCTTTCTTCTCAACCATGGACGACCATTTTTCTGTTTTCGGACTAAAATGGAAGTGTGGTCATCAACAATCGTTGGGGAGCCATCCAGATGCGAGGATAAAAAGTAATCCGGATGAACACAAAAGAATCATATGGCAAAGAAAAGTGGTAAAAGACTAGAAGCGCATGAAAGAAGTAGTCACACATTTGAATAAATAATTCAAGGGAATAAGTAAGTGATTATGCCGCACGTGGTTTAATAATAATGTTATTTTGCTTAATGTCCCAATAACTACTACATAAGTGTCAGGTCCATAAACAGCTGTGCGTTATCCTTCCGATTTCTCGATCGTCTAAATATCAGGAAGTGTTTTCCATACCTTTTTAATTTAGGCCATACACTAACTGTCCATCAGCATAGGACGAGATACCTGGACCCTCAATGGAATCTGAGTAACCTCGAATGCACATCACTGGGCTATCATGGTCACCCACTATATTAATGTTTAAGGTTGAGAAAACGTGCGTGATGTCCAAAGTGACCTCTCACTGAAGTTAATTTACAGAAAACTGGTTTATGGTTAACTAGAAAACATGAGATTCAACCTGCTCAGCTCCATAAACAACTGTGCGTTATGCTTACGATTTCTCGATCGTCTGAATATCAGGAAGTGTTTTCCATACCTTTTTAATTTAGGCCATCCACTAACTGTCCATCAGCATAGGACGAGAAACCTGGACCCTTAATGCAATCTGGAAGAAATTGTTGCTGAAACCTGAACACACCTGTGCTCCCCCTTCCTACATGTCGTGTGTTCCTTTAATTGTGAATAGACCAGTACCTCAAAATTGTACATGCTCCCTCGGCACTTGTACGACAATATTGTGTCTGTTAGCCGGTTCTGAATGCAGATTGAAAGTTCTACTTCAGTGCCCATAGCTATTCATGAAGATCGCGTAATTCTTGAGGTGCGTCTTCAAAGGGACTCGTATGTCGACAGCTGCAGTATACTTTTCTCCATTTTTGTTTACCTGGTGGGAGAGAATCGGCCTCTCTCTTTTCTCTTATGGAGCCAAAAGGAAGTTACTACAAATCTCTTATATCTCAACGTTGCATGTGTTGAAGGGACATACTGAATACTGAACCCTTTTTCTCATGTCAAACTGATGTTTGCCTGTTGCAGGTCTTCAGCATGAATTGTTAACTCTTGTGTCTCAGGGAGTGTTAATGGCTCTTTGTCACTTGCAAACATGACTATTTGGTATCAAGGAAGGCCTATATAAATTCAAAGCTTACATAATCTGACTATGTTTATTCAATAAAAGACAATGAATTATGATGGCGGGTGTATTTACAAATATGGCAATAAACAGTGGTCGGCGGTCAGTGACATTAATATAACGCTGCGGCTGGACGATTTCGGGTTGAAATTAATATTCACCGCAAAAGAAAGCCTGAAGGGCTATTTACGGAAAACCAGTTTATGGTTAACTAGAAATCAACATGAGATTCAACCTGCTCAGCTCCATAAACAACTGTGCATTATGCTTCCGATTTCTCGATCGTCTAAATATCACGAAGTGTTTTCCATACCTTTTTAATTTAATCCATCCACTAACTGTCCATCAGCGTAGGACGAGATACCTGGACACTCAGTGGAATCTGAGTAACCTCGAATGCACATCACTGAGCTATCATGGTCACCCACTTTATTAATGTTTAAGGTTGAGTAAACGTGCCTGGTGACCAAAGTGACCTCTCGTTGAAGTTAATTAAACGTGCGTGATGACCAAAGTGACCCTCCAAAACAAGTGGACTTCAAGTGCCAGTGAATAATAGCGTAAAATTACACAACATAAAGTAGTGTTATTATTTTTATTAAATGAATGATTTTCGATGAACCACAAGAACAGGTTGAAGTCAGTGATTGAAATAAATTCATGAAAACTACTGTTAACATTTCGTTATAACCTTCAGTCAAACCCCAAAATAAACTCGACTCATGTGTAACGCTTACATATTATAGGTCACGGAATTCAACTACGTCCAGTTACATAGTCCTACTAAAATGTAAACACACAATATTACAACTCCTTTATGAACAACATGGCCATAAATCATGGGTAGCACATGGACTAATGGCAGGGTGCTACTACATCTTACGGAATACCATGTGGTACCGACTCTTCGTGTGAAACTACAATACTCACCTCTCATCTAGGTGCAGTTGGCTAGCTACATAATTTCACGATCCTAGCATGGCCGAGCAATCCCAAGAATCCCTTCCATGCACTTCAACCACCATCCTGCTTTCCACTGAAGGACATGCCATCGGCAGTCATAATACCTAGCTGCACCACGAATATATCAAGAAATGGAAATCTTAATATCTAAGGACAACCTTCTGACACCAAAGTACTTATTTGAATGCTCAGTGGCAATACGTACTGTGACTGTGTTTTGGAAACATCGAAACTAGAATACATAGTCAAGTGTTCGGGAATGTTACTGAGAATCCACTCTAACATTTGCTATGCAGTAGAATTGAAATTCAAATAACTCCCCATTTATTTTAACATCAATAATGTTGTAACACGGCCCTCTATTTCCAAAGAGGTTCCGCCTCATTTAAACGTGAACACCTGTTATCTCGTCAAACAGGTTTATATCTGCCGCGTTCCACTGGTTTACAAGTGAGCAAACAAACCTCGCCATGGATGACCTTTTACTACAGCACAAATCTTCGTCCAAATCCTTGTATTATCAGAATTTATCGGTCAACATTATTGCCATCACGAATGATTTCAAGTCTAATGGGATCTGTGCAATTTGATATGCATTATACTGGTACTAATGGAGTTATTGGATGAACAAAGAATCCCTCTGGATATAGGATCCTATTCAATGTTCAAACAATGGACCTTACCATATTTCAAAACACTCCATCCTGATGATCCAGATGATTAACACAAAGAGGGAAGAAACTCTGGAGCATTTTTACAAAGAAACCTCGGCATTATCTACACTATTACCTCTGGAGTATCTACTAGGAGCATGTCTCACAAACTGAGTCGTATGGTTTCATAACTACATGGACAAATAGAACTTATCTACCACCGACAGTTATGGACAGTTACGAAGTTTCTCACTTCACTTGGAAATACAATACTCCAGACGCATTTGACACTGACTCCAACATAGACCCCAAACCTCAATAGACCAAACCTCGAGCTATCACTTCCTGATAAATGTATCGCAGACTGACACTTCACAAAAAAGCATATCACGTGGATGGTAACTATTACTCATTACTTATTATTATTTCAAAATGTTTTGCCGCACTAAGGAGCGCGATTGTACTTATTTTGCCGATGGTTGTGCTTTCTTCTCCTGCCAGAGTTTCTTCCCTCTTTGTGTTTATCATCTGTTCTTCCTTCTGTGTAACTGTGTTCTCATCTTGTGTTTTCAGCAAAATGATGTTTGTTCACCAACGTTCTAAAGCTAGGCGTGTCCCATATAATTTCATCTGGTATGTTGATTACTTGAAGGTCGTTTTCAATTCGATTATCCAGTTATTCTGACGTAGTGAGGAGGCATTATTAAATATATTTTCAGTCAGTCTTTCATCATCTATTCTTTGAATATGGCAATCAAACTTCAATTACCTTTTGCAAATATTGTGTCTGATATTTTCTCAGTATGTTGATATAATTCCGGACACCACCTGTTCATTCACACTCCTATGCATACTGGGCCATGTTTTCCCTGAGGACTTCTCTTTCATGTTTTTCGATCATTTTAGATAATGATCTTTCTCCACTGATCAAGGTTTCTGACGTGTGCAATGTTTGAGGCTTAATTACGGTGTTATAATATTTTAATTTAGCGTTCCGGCATACTGATTTTCTGTCGTACCTTTTCCATGTGATTCTATGGCCTACTTGTAATATAGAAATCTCTCTCTGTTTGCTTCATTATTTAATGCAGATGGTTGGATGACTTCCCCAAGTATTTGAAATTATTTACTTGAGTAATTTTGCCAAACAGAGTTACCAGATTTTGTTTGTGTAATTATCGAATAGATCCTTCCATGTATTGGGTTTTCTAATATGAGTCTTAGATTCGTTTTAGATGCAATTGCATGACGTTTTCCGAGTACTGAATTCATTCCTGCCTATTGTTGAATAAAATAATGAGACCTTTTGTGAAGGGCGAGCATTTGATATGAATTTTATGATTAACTAGCTTCACAGAAAAAGTCTTGAGGCAACCTCAGATGCTAAATATCTTAGTTATACTGCTGAGATAGATTAAAATCGAACTCTCCCCGTCTTCAACTTATTAGCGTTATGAAATCAATTATTGTTATTAGTATGAGATAATATTTGTAAATATTGGTTTTACTGCTGTAGCCACACGCCAAATAAATACATAAATATTGTAATTACTGACATTTACGAATTAGAAATTGACCAGAACTTTCCAATTTGCATACTCAACTGATTCTACGTCTGTGGACATGAAATGTCACAAATTAACATACTTACAATTACTCTCAATTTCACTGCTATACTGCAAACATATTCCGCATTTCGTCTGAACAAATTTGATGAGAAATGCAATCTAACGTCCCATCCTGAAGAAAAAATATGGCTGATTATCGGTTATAACACAGTGACACTTCTAACACACGCAAGCATCGTAAATTTCTACTTGTGTCTTCTCAGCACAAAAATTAATAGCTGAAAGTGTGATGAACTTCCACTAAAATATTACAAGGTCAAATCAGACCTACACATAGCAAAATACACCGGACTACGTTGTAGAAGTTACTAGTACACTACATTTAACACTCATCAGCTCCCATTTCCTGCTCACCGTCGTCTTATGTATGTATGGGTTTAGTGGTTTATTTTACGCAAGTTTTCATTATACTATTTTGCACTTTGATTATTTTACTTATATTTTTCACTTAATTCTAAGAATCTGAAAGACAACACAAAATATACAACCTTGCAATTTACTCGACACTCTAATAATATGCATTCAGGAAACTCGCCGAGACTAGAATCTTCGCCGTCCCAAAGTCAAGGTCATGCGTTTAGTGGTTGAACACCCTCAGTGCTATCCAACATCTAGATCATCTCCCGTGATGACATTGAGACTCTCACAGTAGAGCTCAATTAATAAGCCACCAGGTACTGTATTTTGACTTGTGGAGCCTTCCAGCATCAATATGTGAAGTTTGTGGTTGGTGATATCAACAGTCGTAATACAACATGGGGCTACCCAGGTACCGACGAAAGAGGAGAGGCTGGCGTAGAATGGACAGATTCGTGCAATCTAATTCTACAGCATGATAACAAACTTCCAGTATCATTCAACACTGCGAGGTGGAGGATGGATATTATCCAGATGTTAAATTACAGTATCTGCGTAAGCAAACACACATCTCGGTTTTCAGTGAAATCATTGAGGCAAACAATCCCTCATCGTCCTGTTATATGCCAGATATAGGCTGCAATCTGACCGCAGACAGTTCCTTTTCATACATACATCTTCATTACAGACTTTTATGCCTTTCATCGTTCAGTCTGCGACCCTCTGTGAATTTACAAAACGCCACCACAAATCCTCTGTTTGCAACTAGTTCTGTGGTCTCGTCTTAGTTCAATACATCTTACCTTTAAATCTTTAGAATGTGAGATCCTTTCCGAAGATGTCATTTTAAGAAGGCTGATTGGGGAAATATACTATTTTACTGCACGAGAACATTCTGAATATTGAGCATTTTTCTTAATCATGTGATGATTATGTAAATATCGTGAAGTTTTTTCCCGTATCTGAATTCGCTGACGGTGAACATTATATACAAAAACTATTGAAATATTGAGAAACTATCGTGATCTCTTTGACAACGATCATTTGAGATCCGGTACCGTCCAAGCTGAGGAATGTTTCTTAAAAGCGATATCTAATAACAGGAGCGATGGGAAGATTGATCTAAGGAAGGATAGCCAGAAAAGCCGGAGGTTTCTTAAACTTCTGAGTTGTAACCAACCAGTTACAGAGGGTCATGCGAATGTTACAGCTAAACAGACTGCCCACCAGCTCGTGGAAAATGGTAAACCTCACCAACAGATTTCAAAATGTTACGGTCAGAAGAATTCGAGTCTAGTCATCTTATGCGGCTTTTCTGTATGGCAGCCATTGGCAGTTGTGAGAGCGGTAAGAGAGTGGGGACACACGACATCAAGTAACAGCAGATTATCCACGAACCTACTACGCTGCCGTAGCATGGGGAGAGGTGTTACTCCCACGTGCTGCGTCCCAGGTGACGTGTAGGGGGTTCTTACCTTGCTTTCCAGTCGACGTGAGCGAAATAATATAGCTCTCGCGGACCAAACACACAGATCTCTGTGCGTGGAAGACGAGACCAAGGGATGCTGAATTTTGAACCAAATTACTTGTGCTTAGTTCCACTATCCTTGTGATTAGTACCACAAACTGAGGAATACCATGGGTCTGTTAGAGGATCACTGTACCCATCACTATGACGGAGGCTAACCCTTTGCCTAGATTCGGTTAGAGGATCCCAGGGAGATAAAAGAAGCTAACGTCGCTCGGGTGTTTCAGCATCTGGTTGTCGAAACATGGGTGTGCGTTCCGAGGAACACCACGGGATAGTACGGGTCCCTCAGATTTGCACAACTATGTGACGAACACCATGGGATTGCGTTCCGAGGAACAGCACGGGTCTGGGATTTTCCTGTCATTCGTACCCACTATGTGAGGAACACCACGAGATAGTGCGAGTCCGTGACACTTGTACAACTATGTGACGAACACCATGGGCTCGCGTTCTCAGGATCACCACTGGACTGTGTTTTACTTGTCATTAGTACGCACTATATGAAGAACACCACGGGATAGTACAGGTCCCTGTGATTAGTACCAATATGTGATGAACACCATGGGAGAGTACGGGTCCCTGTGATTAGTTACGCTATGTGAGGGACATCATGGGTCCGCGTTGCATGTAACACCACTGGTCTAGGATTTCCCTGTGATTACTACCCACTTTGTGAGGAACACCCCTGTATAGTGCGTGTCGCTGAGATTTGTACAACTATGTGAGGAACACCATGGGTTTTCATTCCGAGGAAAACCGCGGGATAGAACGGGTCCCTGTGATCAGTATCCACTTTGTGAGGAACACCCCTGTATAGTTCGTGTCACTGAGAGTTGTATAACTATGTGATGAATACCATGGATTTGCGTTCCTAGGAAAACCACGGGTCTGGTGTTCACCTGTCATTAGTACCACAATATGAGGAACACCATGGAAAATCACGGGTCTGGGATTTACCTGTCATTAGTACCCATTATGTGAGGAACACCACCGGATAGTACGGGTTCCTGGGATTAATTCTCACTCTGTGAGGAACCCCACGGCATAGTACGGGTCGCAGAGATATGCACAGTTTCGTAAGGAAAACCATGGGTTTGTATTCCTAGGGTCGCCACGTGTCTGGGTTTTACCTGTCATTAGAATAGAACGCAGCCCGGAAGGCGGTTTGAAGAGGGTTGCGCAGTAACATTCACGCACTTTGTACTATGACGCGTTTTCCGCTGAGCCAATAGAATCATTTAAGTAACATTCAGTAAGAGGTGCCTGTTTGTGCGGGTCACGAGTGAATGTTTCGAGTTTTATTTAGAAATATCATAATCAACGAATTAGTGGTCCAACTCGTTGGCTGAACGGTTGGCGTACTGGCGTTCGGTTCAGAGGGTCCCGGGTTCGATTCCCGGCCGGGTCGGGGATTTTAACCTTAATTGGTTAATTCCAATGGCACGGGGGTTGGGTGTATGTGTTGTCTTCATCATCATTTCATCCTCATCACGACGCGCAGGTCGCCTACAGGAGTCAAATAGAAAGACCTGCACCTGGCGAGCCGAACCCGTCCTGGGATATCCCGGCACTAAAAGCCGTACGACATTTAATTTTTTTCTACGAATGAGGGAACTATTTGCGTGTGTACGATAGATCTAGGAAGAGCAAAAAGACAAGTATTCCGTCGACAGGCGAGGGAAATAGTATTTAACGTGTATTTGTATTTTGTAAGCATGCAGCAGCAGGCGTTCATAGGCGGAGAAGGTGAAGAACGCCATGTTGCCACGCTTCAAAAGAAGACAGCACTCACGTGTGGTATCGGCCTACGAACAGTACAGAGGATACAACAAGCTTTGGAAATAAAAATAATGCGGTGTTCAGGTCGCCAGAGAAGAACCCTTAGAGGAAGAAGCCCGTGACGATCCTCGATGATTTCAATAAAAATGTTCTGCGTACAACAATATTTGATATGTATAAAAACGGCGAATATCCTACGGCATTGAAACTGGACCGTCCATTTACCTTCCTTAATATCTCAAAAATTTTCCCCAACACTTTCGCAGGGTTTGATGTTAAAAATGAATTTGGACTTTTAGGAAACGTTTAAGCCCACGAAAAATATAGGTCATCGCTTTGGAATTCAAGATATAACTGGAAGAAAAATGTTTACACATTCATGCTGTTATGGTCTCTGCACTTCACCTTTCATTATTCTCATCTTACATTTACCTTCCTTAATATCTCGAAAATTTCCCTCAACACTTTCTCGGGGTTTGATGTTAAAAATTAATTTGTACTTCTAGGAAACTTTTAAGCCCACAAAAAATATAGGTCATCACTTTGGAATTCAAGAAATAACTGGATGAGAAAATGTTAACACATTCATGCTGTTATGCTCTCTGCCCTTCGCGTTTCATTATTCTCACCTTACATTTACCTTCCTTAATATCTCGAAAATTTTCCTAAACACTTTCGAAGGGGTTTGATGTTAAAATTTAATTTGGACTTTTAGGAAACGTTTAAGCTCACGAAAAATATAGGTCATCGCTTTGGAATTCAAGAAATAACTGGATGAAAAAATGTTTACACATTCATGCTGTTATGCTCTCTGCACTTCGCCTTCATTTCTCTCAACTTCCATTTAATTCTTTAATATCTCGAAAATTTCCATCAATACTTTCTCGCGGTTTGGTGTTAAAAATTAATTCGGATTTTCAGGAAAATTTTAAGCCCACAAAAAATATAGGTATTCGCTTTGGAATTAAAGATATAACTAGATGAAAACATGTTTACACATACATGCTGTTATGAGTAGCCAAATTGGCATCACTGCACCTCATACTTCTGTCTCTCTCTGCGCAACGAAACCGCCTTCCGGGCTGCGTTCTACTCTAGTACGCATTATGTGAGGAACACCATGGGATTGCGTTCCGAGGAGCACCATGGGTCTGAGGTTTACCTGTCATTAGTTCCCACTATGTGAGGAACACTACGGGATAGTACGAGTCCCTGAGTTTTGTACAACTATGTGACGATCACCGGGAATTCGCGTTCCCAGGAACACCATGGGTCTGGGTGTCACCTGTCATTAGTACCCACTTTGTGAGGAACACCGCGGGATAGTGCGGGTCCCTATGAATAGTACCACAATATGAGGAACACCACGGGATTGTACGGGACCCTGTGATTAGTGCGCACTATGTGAGGAACACAACGGGATAGTACGGGTCCCTGTGATTAGTACCACAATGTGAGGTACTCCACGGGATTGTACGGGACCCTGTGATTAGTGCGCACTATGTGAGGAACACAACGGGATAGTACGGGTCCCTGTGATTAGTACCACAATGTGAGGTACACCACGGAATATTACGGGATCCTGTACTTAGTTTCCATTGTTTGATGAACAGCACGAAATACCACGGTTCCTTGTGGTTAGTAACACTATATGAGGAACGCTAAGGTATAGTGCGGGTCCCTGTGATTATTACCACTATGAGAGGAACACCATGGTATAGTACGGGTCCCTGAGATTTGTACAATTATGTGAGGAACACGATGGTTCTCTTTCCGAGGATACCACGGTGTATTACGGGTCCCTGTGATTAGTACGGCTATGTGAGGAACGGCATTGATCCGCGTTCCATGAAACACCGCGGGTCTGGGTTTTACCTGTCATTAGTACCACTATGTGAGGAACACAACGGGATTGTACGGGTACCTGTGATTAGTAACTATGAGAGGAATACCATGGTTTTGCGTTCCGTGGAACATCGCATGTCTGGGATTTACCTGTCATTAGTACCCACTATGTGAGGAACACAACAGGATAGTACGTGTCCCTGTGTTTAGTACCCACTATGTGATGAACACAATGGGTTTGCGTTCCGAGGAACACCACGGGTCTGGGGTTTACCTGTCATTCGTACAACTATGTGAACAACACCACGGACAGTACTGTTCCCTGAGATTTGTACAACTGTATGAGGAACATTTTGGGTTTGCCTCCGAGGAACACTAGGGGTCTGGGTTTTACTTCTCATTAATGCCCATTATGTGAGGAACACCACGTGTGTGGGTTTTACCTCTCATTAGTACCGCAGTGTGAGGAACACCGCGGGATAATACGGGTCCCGGTGATTAGTACCAACTATGTGGGTAACACCACGGTATAGTACGGGTCACTGTGATTACTATTCACTATGTCAAGGAATACCGCGGGGTAGAACGGGTCCCTCTGAATAGTACCCACTATGTGGGGAACACCATGGGTTTGCGTTGCCTATGGGTTGCGTCCTTATGTGAGGAACACCGAAAGTTTACGTTACTTTTGAGAAATACCATGGTTCTCTTTTACCAGCGATAGGTACCTTTATGAGGGGCCGTTCACCTAGATTTTCGACCTCTTTAGACAAAAAGCATAATCGATTCAGGGATGTGCTTTGGAAGCAGCTCCTTGGTCAGTATATACCATTGTTATAAGTTAGCTTCTGGGAAGGTGGGCCATTGCGGACCGGATCCGCTGATTGTTTTTAAGTTCATAATAATTGTTCTTCGTCGTGTTTATTTTTGTATTCGTAGGATTGATTATTGAAATTATTTTTAATATTCAATATTGTGAGTTGGATCCGATGATTATCTTGCTTTCGTATTCGTCCATTCATTATTCACAATCAAGATATGAATTCTGGTCAGAGGTTGAATATTTGGACTTTTAAATTGTTTTTACATTTCGTATCATTAGGGGCCAAGGAGCTAGATGCTAGGCCTCTTTAAACAACAATCATCATCATCATCACGTCACGAAGATATGGAGTAGACTTGGCTAATTGTTACTCACGTTGGAGTTCCGTCACGAGCAGTGGCGGCTGGTGCAGAAAATCAGTTGTGTGCTGTAACCCATCCGCACTCCAAAAAATAAAAATATTTAGAAACATACCGGTATGTGGTTTTCAAGAGGCTCTCCACTGAGTTTTCCACACTGAACAAACACGCAAACAACCCCAACACATATACACATTCCTCATAGAAAAACTGTAAAACGATATAATTAAACACACAATAACACCTGCAATGGCAAAATATTCACGAACTCAAACACTTGGTGTGAGCGCGGAAAAACAGAACTTCCCAGTGCCACCAACATCATTGAAATAAAACCAGCAACGGCGTAATGCAAAATGTTATGTTTTTATAGTGACATTTATAAACTAGATTAAAGAAATTAAAGAAAATCACAATATCATGTCCTTATTTTGACAAAATAAAAAGTTCAATTTTTATAGTTCATCGATTTACAAAAGTGGCTATGGAAGAGGCAAGTTGGTGGTATTCTGTCCTCTTTGGTATTAAAAGACCTGGCGGGAACAGCTCTACAGTATTTTGTTTTCCTATTTACTTTGAGCAGTCCCCTCATAAATACTATCGCTGAGTCAAGAGGGTGCCAGCTGCCATCTTCTCATATTGGTCGTAATGCAAGTGTGACTAGTGCTAGTGCTAGTGCTGCCTGTCTGTGGTCGAACGAAAGAATCGCTGTGAAGTGATGTCTAGGCTGTTGTTTCCACAGCCTATCTCTCTGTATCGGAAACGTTGGGCACGCATGCGCAAAAGGCAGAGTTCCTGGTTTCTGGCTAAAAGCTTAGCTCTCGCTGAGCTGTGACCACACAGCACCCGGCGTGGAGCGCACCAGTAGTTACCTGATTGTAAGGGGAGTTGAATAATTTCTTATTCTTTGGCTGGCGTCTTTTTCAATGTACTGTATTTGATTGTAGATATTTTTAAACTAATTTATTTTTCCAACAGACAGTGTGCTGCAGCACTTCAGCACATACGGTACGGCCGCCCCTGGTCATGAGGAAGGTAATCACTACACAGCTCAGGAGATTTCTGGGTGTGGCTGTTGTATGTTGAGTGCAGATTGAAATATGTACACATGGCCGAGTAGTGAACAGTCCTCCCTCTGTTATACATAACGGAAAGGCGAGGTAAGCTGAGCCACAGCTTGTAGGAACACGTCATTCCACACGACGGCCACAGGCGTTGCCAGTTTCCCACTTTCACGGCAGTTTCATGTTGCTACATCTTCAGAGCTACACCAACAATGTGTTTTATGTTTCCTTTCAGATAAATTTCTTGCCGCTTCGGATTGCTCTTCTATTTACTGGATGCCACACCTTCAGTCATTGTTGCCAACTTCAGCGACAAGTCGCTAAATCTAGGGAATTCGGGAACCTTGTTAGCGACAAAATTTTATTTTTCCGATTAGCGACTTTTCTGGGGATTATTCAAGCACTTTAGAGGGAAAACTGGTGAATTTCATAGTTTAATAAAATTATTATCAATTTAACGGAATAAACTGCAGTTCAGTACGTGAATGTTTATGACCGGTTATTTTTCAATCTGACTTCCTTGTATATCATTTCTTGTGATTTTATAATCACATTATGACATCCTTCGGCAATTCCTCTTCTTATCTGCTGGATGACATCATGTGTAGGCACTGGGAGTTGCACAGACAGCGTTGATACAGTATTAACGCAGTAGATTAGTCAGTCATTCGTTTTTTTTTTTTTTTTTTTTTTTTTTTTTGCCTCTTAGTTACGCGTAACATTACACAGCGGACAGAGGTGATTCAGGCGCGCGCGCTAAGAAAATGAATCGGTCTCTTCGCAGCTATCAGTATAATAATAAGTTCTGTTATGATCTGTGTTTTTCTTGAAGTCATTCATGGTTTGTTAGGTGCATTTACGCAAATTTACACGTGCGATTTCAAATATTCATTTTCGTATTTTCTTGTTTGTGAACTGTGTTTTTATTTTTTGCTCAACACCATGGGTAAGCCAAAGTATCAGGAAAACTACCGTAAAGACTGGGAACATCAGTTTAAATGGTTATACCGGTAGATTCTGGTAAGTCCAAAGCCTACTGCATCTACTGTAAAACAGAACTGTATGCTAAATATAATTATTTAAAGAAACATTCTAAAACTCAGAAACATAAAATGCGATCAGGGCCGTTTACCTCACCACTGCAGAAAAAAATACCGTTTGCAAAAGTAAACATAAGTACTGCTAGGACTGAAGGAAGTTTGGCATTGTTTATTGCAGAGCACTGCTCATTGTTGACTGTAGATCACTTGTCAGAACTGTGTGTTAAAAATTTTGGCGATAGTTCTAAAGCAGCAGATCTCCGTTTACACAGAACAAAATATACTGAAGTAATAAAACATGTACTAGCACCACATTTTGTTGAGGACATGGTTTCTGATATTGGCGATCAGGGTTACAGTTTAATAATAGATGAGGAGACAGATATATCCGTTACCAAGTTGTTGGGTGTCATAATTCGTTACTTCAGCGCCAGTATGAAAAGGATAGTATCAAGATTTTTAGGTTTGCTAGACTTACTAAATGGCACAGCACCAGGAATATACTTACAGCAACTGAAGCCTGCTAATTTGTTAGGTATAGGTGTAGACAACGCCTCCGTGAACACTGGGCTGAACAATGGGGTATATGAACTTATGAAAAAAGAGTTTAATATTCCTCATTTGAAAATGATTAGGTGCGTGTGTCATTCCATACAGCTAGCTGTTTCTCATGCTACGGAAGACACTTTGCCGCGTATGCTGACTTCATTGTCCGTGAAAGTTACCTTTGTATCGCTCATTCCAGCAAGAGACAGTGCATTTAAAAGCAAATTTACAATGCGGCGAATTGTTGAACAGTGGGATGAGCTCAAATTACATTTCGATATAGTAAGGACACAAAGAAAATAGTTATACTTCAGAGATGTTATTCGAAATGTACTCTGATTTATCAAACAGATTGTTCATGACTTACCTAAAAAGTATTCTGCATGAGGTCCAAAAAGTAATTAGAGTATTTGAATCTGAAAATGCAGACCCCACTCATTTACTTGATGATCTCACGAATCGTATACAGATTTTAGGAAGGAAAATCCTAAACCCAACTGCTCGATTTGATCTGTTTCCTCCATCAAATGTGATTGATAGCTACGTGGACCCCAAATCCTATCTGGGTGACGAGTTCGAAAAACTCGCGGAAACTCTATCAGTAGAAAAGGTAGAAGTGGTTAGGGGCCGCAGTATTAACTTCACGAAAAAGCTAATTACAGAACTAAAAAATAGGCTACCGAACAATTTTCAAAACCTAAGAAAAATGGCTCTCCTTTCTATTAAAATCTGTCTGAATGTTGTCAAAAACCCAATATTTGAGTTAGCGTAAGATATGGGTTGCAGTATCTCAGATATAGATCACATTGAGAATCAGTGGCGTAATTTAAACGCAATAAAATGGAGTCAAGTTTCAAATACCACAGATTTCTGGGTAGAGGTGTTACAGTATGGTGATTCGGCAAGACAAAATCCCTTCAGGAAACTAACTACTTTTGCTATGAAAATTTTGGCTCTCCCGCATTCAAATGCCGAAGTAGAAAGGCTCTTTAGTAAACTTGGTATTGTGAAATCTAAATTGAGAAACAGAATGAAAGTCGAAACAGCAGCATCCATCTTGCACATCAGGAATGCGCTTATGTGCCTGGGAAAAACCTGCCATTTCAACGAAATTCCAGAGAACGTCGTCAGGAAGATAGGAATTAAAAATGCTTATTCAACAACTGCTGAACTATTACCTGCTCCATCGACAACTCAGCAACCTTCCACTTCACAGGCTACATCGTTTTCTGAGGAGGAAATGGAAGACGATGAAGATAGAATATTTTTTCTGCATAGGTATGTCCATTTTATTCATGTTTATTGGTAATTTTATGTTAGCGACTTTGGCAAAAATTTGGCTATTTTTAGAGACTTTCATCAACGAATTTAACGATATTTTAGGATGTACAGTTGGCAACACTGCCTTCAGTACACTACTGACGTTCATACGGACCGGATTCCTGGGAATGCCTCGCTCAGTTTCCGGTGGGACATAGGCAACTACTAACGCAATTCGACCACGGCATACAGCTAAGACACCGGCCGTGAAAGACTAAACCGACAATCTCAAAGAGTTCAGGAAGCTCTCGAGTTTAAGGAGCGGACAGTGGTGAAGTGATTACCCGCATCACCAAGGACATCTACTTCTTAAAATATCTTCCTTCCAACACATGTACACAAAACTCTAAATTCTCTTGGTCTCGTCCTGTAGCTCCATATCAATCAATCAATACTGATCTGCATTTAGGGCAGTCGTCCAGGTGGCAGATTCCCTATCTGTTGTTTTCCTAGGCTTTTCCTAAATTATTTCAAAGAAATTGGAAATTTATTGAACCTCTCCCTTGGTAAGTTATTCCAATCCCTTACTCCCCTTCATATAAATGAATATTTGCCCCAGTTTGTCCTCTTGAATTCCAACTTTAACTTCATATTGTGATCTTTCCTACTTTTATAAACGCCATTCAAACTTATACGTCTACTAATGTCATTCAACGCCATCTCTCCGCTGACAGCTCGGAACATACCACTAAGTCGAGCAGCCCTTCTTCTTTTTCTCAATTCTTCCCAACCTAAACATTGCAACATTTTCGTAACGCTACTCTTTTGTCGGAAATCACCCAGAACAAATCGAGCTGCTTTTCTTTGGATTTTTCCAGTTCCTGAATCAGGTAATCCTGGTGAGGGTCCCATACACTGGAACCATACTCTAGTTGGGGTCTTACCAGAGACTTATATGCCCTCTCCTTTACATCCTTACTACAACCCCTAAACACCCTCATAACCATGTGCAGAGATATGTACCCTTTATTTACAATCCCATTTATGTGATTACCCCAATGAAGATCTTTCCTTATATTAACACCTAGATACTTACAATGATCCCCAAAAGGAACTTTCACCACATCAACGCAGTAATTAAAACAGAGAGGACTTTTTGTATTTGTGAAACTCACAACCTGACTTTTAACCCCGTTTATCAACATACCATTGCCTGCTGTCCATCTCACAACATTTTCGAGGTCATGTTGCAGTTGCTCACAATCTTGTAACTTATTTATCACTCTATAGAGAATAACATCATCCGCAAAAAGCCTTACCTCCGATTCCACTCCTTTACTCATATCATTTATATATATAAGAAAACATAAAGGTCCGATAATACTGCCTTGAGGAATTCCCCTCTTAATTATTACAGGGTCAGATAAAGCTTCACTCACTCTAATTCTCTGAGATTTATTTTCTAGAAATATAGCAACCCATTCAGTCACTCTTTTGTCTAGTCCAATTGCACTCATTTTTGCCAGTAGTCTCCCCTGATCCACCCTATCAAATGCTTTAGACAGGTCAATCGCGATACAGTCTATTTGACCTCCAGAATCCAAGATATCTGCTATACCTTGCTAGAATCCTACAAGTTGAGCTTCAGTGGAATAACCTTTCCTAAAACCCGATTGCCTTCTATCGAACCAGTTATTAATTTCACAAACATGTCTAATATAATCAGAAAGTATGCCTTCCCAAAGCTTACATACAATGCATGTCAAACTTACTGGCCTGTAATTTTCAGCTTTATGTCTATCACCCTTTCCTTTATACACAGGAGCTACTATAGCAAATCTCCATTCATCTGGTATAGCTCGTCCGACCAAACAATAATCAAATAAGTACCTCAGATGTGGTACTATATCCCAACCCATTGTCTTTAGTATATCCCCAGAAATCTGATCAATTCCAGCCGCTTTTCTAGTTTTCAACTTATGTATCTTATTGTAAATGTCATTGTTATCATATGCAAATTTTATTACTTCTTTGGCCTTAGTCTCCTCCTCTATCTCGACATTATCCTTGTAACCAACAATCTTTACATACTGCTGACTGAATACTTCTGCCTTTTGAAGATCCTCACATACACACTCCCCTTGTTCATTAATTATTCGTGGAATGTCCTTCTTGGAACTTGTTTCTGCCTAAAAATTCCTATACATACCCTTCCATTTTTCACTAAAATTTGTATGACTGCCAATTATGCTTGCCATCATGTTATCCTTAGCTGCCTTCTTTGCCAGATACAATTTTCTAGTAAGTTCCTTCAATTTCTCCTTACTTCCACAGCCATTTCTAACTCTATTTCTTTCCAGTCTGCACCTCCTTCTTAGTCTCTTTATTTCTCTATTATAATAAGGTGGGTCTTTACCATTCCTTACCACCCTTAAAGGTACAAACCTGTTTTTGCATTCCTCAACAATTTCTTTAAACCCATCCCAGAGTCTGTTTACATTTTTATTTACCATTTTCCACCGATCATAGTTACTTTTTAGAAACTGCCTCATGCCTGCTTTATCAGCCATATAGTACTGCCTAATAGTTCTACTTTTAAGACCTTCCTTTCTATCACATTGCTAGTGTTCTTTCAGTGGACCATCCAAGTGGTGCCTTAAATGAAGACATCCAATTTTGACACAAAGCAGAGGCCCATTTCGATCAGGACCGATGTTCCTATCATAAGGGCATTGCTGACTTAATCTGACGATATAGATCAGGGGGCATGATAGCCTAGTGTCATTGTCGCTGAGCTGGCTGCGGTTGGAGTTCTGGCCACGGATTTTGGGAGTTATGAAATGAAGGCATGCCCTGGTTCGGATTCCACATTACTCTAGAAACCTTTGGTCATGATCAAGGTATATATGTTCATGAAAGGCAGGAAGTTTCCTTGCAGAAGAGACTAATTCATCTTGGTGTTGCTTTATTCCCAGTTGTCCAGAGACTTATTTGGTTACATGGTAAATTGACTCTACAATATGGTATTGGTCTGGATGGAAAAGATATACGAACCATTGCCAATCTACTGTATATTAAAATCAGTCCGCATCTGTTAAGGTTGATAACACCAACGCCTTTGCTATTGAAATAAAGCAAGGGATGAGGCAAGGCTCTGTTATAACTCCACTCCTCTTCAATAACTTCTATGAAAGGGTGCTTTTCTGATATCAGTATTGTTGAAGGAATCGCAATAAATAATCGGCCATATGCGGATGATACCTTTCGGTTTGCAATAAGTGCTGAAGGTCCACAGATATTAGCGACCTGTGTGGTCAAACAGAGTTGTGCGTTTAAACACGAAAACACTAACTTCATGATCGTAAGAAAACATGTCATTCAACCTATAAAGTTGAGAGTAGCTGGCACATCACTAAAGCAAGTCCAGTACTTTAGGTCTCTCACCTGCATACTTGATCACAGCTTGAGCTGTCCTGTTGAAACTGGGTCCCAAGGACTGCCTTCAAGAGAATTATTTAAAGCCTCTGTAACAGGGACATCATTTTCTCCGTCCATGTTTAGTTCTGTGTTGTGCATTTCGTGTCTTACTAAATGTTGTTGAGGCCTGAACACCATCCTTTGAGATGTGGGGCTATTGTACTCCGAGCTGGAGGTCACGTACAATATCATTCGAAATTATGAGGTAGTGCAGTAGTTTATACGTTTGGAGAATAATACGTTAAAACCAAATTCATCAAAAACCAGATCCATGCTTTTCACGTGAGGAATAAAGAAGCATCTTGAAACTTACAGGTCAAGTGGATGGGAGAAGTACTGGAACACAGTGATATACCTATGTACCTGTGGCCACACATTGCAAGTATCACTGCGCCAACACCGAGGGAAAACTCCTCTCTCACGATGCTTTGACATGATCAGGTAGGGCTGCTTATCCAGATCGCCTGGAATTTGTGAAACTTGAATAGAATTTGCCCCGTAACTGGACGATGTGGAAGTCTTTAAACAGACAAAGTGGGACAAAGTAAAGAATAATATCCACCTGATACTAATGCTCGTATCTGGCACTAGGCAGCACCACTGTAATATGTATCATCTCTCTTGTAATTTGTACTGTATTATGAGACTGACACAGATAAATAAACGACCTCCTTCAGTTTATCTCAAAGATACACTTTAGGGAAAGAGGTGTAGGGGAAGAAGGAGAAAATCTTGGCTACAGACTGTGCGAGAATGGTATGGACTCGGTACCCCAACTTGCTTAGGACAAGGGTCAGATCGCCCCGATGACAGCCGACATACGATGAGGATATTGTAGAAGAGAAGAAGATGAGACATTGCTAGTTTTATATTGTCAGTATATCTGTACAACTTAGAATGCAATAAGCCTGAATTATTCCGCCTCGTGTGGCTTAAATACTGTTCTAATAATAGACATGTCACTGCTGAATGTTTCATACGGCAGCGGATTTCGACACACGGCGCACTTCCGTCTCGGAATGCAAGAGAAACAGTGCTTCGCGATGGCGTGGTGGAACATGAACCACGTTTCATAGCTAAGTCTAATTCACTGACTAAAATGTTCGACGTTCTGATACAGATAAAATATGAGGTCCATGAAATATTTAATGAGCAAATGTACAACGTACAGTATGATAAATATATGATGCCCAGTATTTAGTAGCAGTATCCAGTACCGGTAATAAAAAGCGTTTCCTTCCTCATTACGCGCTTACAGTGGTAATAAAAGCCGTTAAGTGCACATTAAACAGCAACTAATGTGAATAATTATAAAATGATTAACGATACTTAAATACAGTTTAAAATAGTTTTTCTGTGTATACCTAAAGCATGCGGCAGCTGAGTGGCTCAGACGGTTAAGACGCTGGCCTTCTTACCCCACCTCGGCAGGTTCGATCCTGGCTCTGTCCGGTGGTATTTGAAGGTGCGCAAATACGACAGCCTCGTGTCGGTAGATTTACTGGCACGTAAAAGAACTCCTGCGGGACTAAATTCCGGCACCTCGGCGTCTCCGAAGACCGTGAAAGTAGTCAGTTGGACGTAAAGCAAATAACATTTTATTATTATTTCAACTTGAATAATTATAAAATGAGTAATAAAATCTCAGAAGTACCCAAGATCGGTATTATGTGTATAGTAACAGACTTGGTCTATTCCAGTTTAAAATTTTACTTCAATTTTAAGTTTAAAAACATAATTTTAGAAATTTTGCCCTTCTTTCTGTTATAATATGAGCCTCCTTTGAGAACAATAATGTCATTTTTCCGTGTGAAAGACCTTACATTGTGGAGTGCATTGTTATTTTAATCATTTGACTAGCGATTCGGAATATAAAGAGTTTCGGCTTATCTTCAGGGCAATGTCACGCGGAGTGTTTCTATTGTGGCGAGGAGATGATCAAAGCACCGTCACTGTTTCAAAGCTGTGCTGTTCCGAAGCATCGATGTAGCTGACGTGTGTTGGTTCCTGTTCACGCGACATGACACACGAAGTGATCTCAGTGCTTCGAAACAGTGGAGCCTTGATGTGTTGATTGCGCCGGCACAGTGTTTCGAAGCCTACTGGGCCTACGGTATAAATGTAAGGTGATCTAGGGACGTCTCCTCTGAAATATAAATGCAAGTTTTTCGCTTATGAACATTCAGAGTGGATGGCATATGTTCACACATCACTGTAGCTTGTACCGTCACGCAGGAGTGTTGGGAGATATCCACCTCGTTAATAGCTCGGTACACGGGGCGCATGACTGTACCTCGAAGTGTTTCGTCGTAGATACGTACAGAAGTAATGCGACAATCACCTCACAACACGATGGGTCCCGCGGAGTGATGACAGCTGCTTTAAAATTTGAGCCAAATTGCTTTCCCTTCTACTTTTCCTTTTCAAATTTTAAATTTTACACTTTGCTAAACAAATAACGATTCAGGTACAGTACTAGCTCGTTATCTTTGGTACAATGTTGGAAAAATCAGATACTAGTAAATTAACAATATGAGCATGAAACTCCCTAATTACAATTTTTACATGAGCGCTACAGATCCTTTCAATCAACAGTCAAGGAGGCGGATCTCCCAATTTCTACATCAGTGAAGAGCTTTTTGTTCTACAAATTCACATTTTAGTGGACTATTCTCGAAAGTTGCAAGTTCCAGGCCTATTCAGGCACAACCTACATTTAACAAAAGTAAACTAGTCACTGTCCTAACTGCTCAACAGTCTAATTGCCTAAAAATGAAATGAATGATATTAACTGTAACAAGTACCCATCATACCTGACGTTTGGTAAGGAGGCGAACACTTGCACTACTTGGGATTACAGAGGCTACGGAGGTGACTACATGGAGAAAAAACATGCCAGGTGGATTTTAACGGTTATAAAATCATAGTCACCTCAATATCAAGTTGAGAGGGAACACAAGAGAGTTTTAATGACCCTCTATTCCCTGATTTCGGTTAAGTTCTCATGACTTGTTTGAAATTTACATTTAAAGTTTGAAATTAACATTTGAGAAAATAAAAGTTACAGTACTAAATATTTGAAACGTTCCCCTCGAGCTATCACGTAGTTACGCCGAGACTGCCATTACCTTGAGCTGGTGGACATCCAGAAGATGGACGAGGGAGCCTTTCCGCTGCCTCCGTTACGTACACACTCTAGACTGGAGCGGTCACCAGGCCTCGGATTTTATAGCGGAGAGGAAAGATCCAGGAAACTCTGGACACACCCCCATTCTTATTGGTTAATTTATTAAATATGAGAAATTTTTGATTGGTCGATGAATAAATGTACAAAAATTTTCGCTGGCCAACGTCTTCAGTTGGTGGGAAGAGATGGAAGTGTTGATAACTTTTGAACATCGAAAACAAACAATAAATATTCTAGTTCAGGAAAACTTAACACACAAAATTTATTCGAAACTAGCTGTAGTACCCGGCGTTGTCCGGGTAACTTTTGAATGCTTACCTTTGGTATTTGTATTACCAGTTAGTTATGTGCGAAGTGGATGCTTATTGATTTATTTTTGAGATGTTGACATTACGACCTATTATATAGTTTTAGAGTTATTTAGACGTATCTGATTTCAAGTTTTAGATTATTTAATTTTCGAGTAAAGCCTTGTCCTTGTGGAAGCTAGAATTCACTGGAAGTATTTGATTCCTTCCAAAAAATTAAAGTAATAATTATATATATTTACCCGTCACACTATACATATGATATACACGATTTCGGCAGTCTTTAAGACTGTCACAATCAGTCTAGTGACCCCAAAAGCAGTGAATTCAGCACTAATCTCGGTCATTTTATACTGTATACTTTTAAGCCCTTCTCAGCTCCTGTCTCAATGGAGACCGAACGTGGACTTAAACAGTATCAAGAGCGTCACAGTTCGTATAAGAGACACATAAACAATGGATTTCGACATTAATGTCGGTTATTTTCCATCACTTTTGCACGTCAGCCCCTCTCATTCCCTAGCCCCAGCTGAGGCTGTGATTTTTCATCTCCTTAGTATTATTTCTAAGATGGTAAGTCATATGTGTACCAAGTTTCTTTGAAAACATTTCTGGAACATACCCACATCCATAATATCCGATATATTTACATTCATTTTCACCCCCTCTCAACCTCCATACTGATTGCGGCTGAAGTATGACTTATCCATCCAGAGTGTCACAGATCAACTCTGTGACGTCGTAAAGAACGTATTTGACATTTATATCAGTAAAAAATCGTTTATTTTTATATTTCACCATCTCCCCTAGGTGTGCTAGGGGTGTTTTACCCCAACAGTATTTTCTTTGATAGTAAGTCATACGTGTAACAATTTTATATGAGTGCTATGCTGGATGAAGAATATATCCGTATTTTTGGTCATTTTGAACAGTTTTCTTTCCACCCCTTCTAATATCCCTGCCGACAGGGGCTGAACATCGACAACCTCAGCGACCTCGAAAAGTATGGACTGTACACGAATGTTTGTCGTTATCTATTATTTTTTATATTCCACCCGTCTTTCTGTGTTTTTTTATAATTCACCCTCGCCCCTATGGGTGCTAGGTGTATCTGACCCCCAAAGTAATGTATCCTATATAGTAAGTCATGTGTATACCAAGTTTGCCCCTAAAGTGAACCTGGGATGTCTCAACCCTACGTGGTTTGTCTCATTACACTAATAATCTGGAGTGCCGCTATTCATCCCAGCGACCCCGAAAACTGTGGATTCGACACTATTTTCGATTATTTTTATATACCACTCCTCCCTCGCCCCTAACCCAAAGGGGGCTGAACTTTGACTTATAAAAATCCGGAAACTCACTATTCATCTCAGCCACCCCGAAATGTATGGATTCGACACTATTTTCGATTATTTTTATATCACTCCCCCATCGCCCCCCTCCCCGAAGAGGGATAGACTTGGACGTTAAAAAATTCTGGAGTGTCACTATTCATCTCAGCGACCCCGAAAAGGATGGATTCAACATTATTTTCTATTATTTTGATATATCACTCCCCCCTTGCTGATTTTGGACGTTAAAAATTCCGGAGTATCACTATTCACCTCAGCGACCCCGAAAAGTATGGATTCGACACCATTTTCAAATATTCTTAAATATCACCCCCCCCTCTCCCCCCAGCCCTTAAGGTTACTTTGGGTGTCTCACCCCCACGCGGTTTGTTAAAAAAGTCCGGAATGTCACTATTCATCTCAGCGACCCCGAAAAAGGATGGATTCGACATTATTTTCTATTATTTTGATATATCAGTTAGTTAAGTGTGAAGTAGATGCTTATTGATTTATTTTTGAGATATTGATTTTACGAACTATTATGTAGTTTTAGAGTTATTTAGATGTATCTGATTTCAAGTTTAGATTATTTTATCCTTGCGTAAATCCTCGTCCCCGTTGAAGCTAGAAATGACTGGGAAGTATTTGATTCTTTCCAGAAAAAAACGTAATAATTATATTATTTGCCAGTCGCACCGTACAAAATGATGTACACGATTTCAGCAGTCATTGAGACCGTCACAATCAGCCTAGTGACCCAAAAAGCAGTGTATTCAACACTAATCTCGGTCATTTTATACTATATACTTTTAAGCCCTTCTCAGCTCCTGTCTCAATGAATACTGAACGTGGACTTAAACGGTATCAAGAGCTTTCGACATTAATATCGGTTATTTTCCATCATTTTTGCACGTGAGTCCCTCTCATTCCCCGCCCTCAGCGGAGGCTTTGAATCTTCATCTCCATAGTAGTTTTTCTAAGATGGTAAGTTATATGTGTACCAAGTTTCGTTGAGAGCAATTCTGGAACATACCCACATACAGTACCTCCATAATATCCGTTATATTTACATTCATCCCCCCCCCCCGGCTCAACCAACATATTGATTGCGGCTGAAGTATGACTTAACCATCCAGAGTGTCACAGATCAACTCTGTGACCTCGTAAAGAACGTATTCGACATTCATATCAGTAAAAAAAGTTTTTTTTTTAATATTTCACTATTTCCCGTAGGTGTGCTAGGGGTGTTTTACCCCAACAGCATTTTTTCAGATAGTAAGTCATACGTGTACCAATTTTATATGAGGGCTATGCTGGATGAAAAATACATCCGTATATTTGGTCATTTTGAACATTTTCCTTTCCACCCCTTCTAATATCCATGCCGATAGGGGCTGAACAACGACAAGCGGCGTGTGATTATTCATCTCAACGACCTGAAAAAGTATAGCTGTATCTTAATTAAGGCCGTGGCCGCTTCCTTCCAATTCATAGGCCTTTCCTATCCCTTCGTCGCCGTAAGCCATATCTGTGTCGGTACGACGTAAACAAATTAGCCAAAAAGAAAAGAAAATAGAAATGTATGGATTCGACTCAATTTTTGAGTATTTTTATATATCATTCCCCCACCCCGAAGGAGGCTAAAATTGGACATTAAAAATTTCCGGCGTGTCACTATTCATTTCAGCGACAGCGAAAAGTGTGGATTCAACATTTCTTTTAATGATTTTTATATCTCACCCCCTCGCTCCCTACCCCTAAGGGTTGTCTCATGATGCTAAAAATTCGGAGTGCCGCTATTCATCTCAGTGACCCAGAAAAATGTGGATTCGACATTATTTTCGACAATTTTTATGTATCACTACCCCCTCGCCCGAACCCCGGAGGAGCTGAATTTGGACTTATAAAAAATCCGGAGTCTCACTATTCATCTTAATAACCACGAAAAGTATGGATTCGACACTATTTTCGGTCATTAATATATATCACTCCCCCATCGCCCCCCACCCCAGAGGGGGCTGAACTTGATTTTAAAAAATTCCTGAGTGCCAAAATTCACCTTGGCGACCCCGAAAACTATGTATTCGACACTATTTTCGATTAATTTTATATAACACTCCCCCCGTCTCCACCCCAATGGGGGATGACCATGGACTTTACAAATATTCGGATTGTCACTATTCATCTCAGAGACAACGAAAAGTATGGATTGGACACTATTTTCGAATATTTTATATATCACCCCCTCGCCCCCGCTCCCCAATGGGTACAGGGGGCCTCCTACCCCTAAGTGATTTGTCAAAACAAATCCGGAGTGTAAATATTCACCTCAGCGACACCGAAAAGGGTGGATTCGACGCTATTTTTGGTCATTTTGATACATCACTCCACCCTCGCCCCCACCCCCAAGGGGGCTGAACATGTACTTTAAACAATCCGTAGTGACACTATTAATCTTGGCGACCCCGAAAAGTATGGATTCGACACTATTTTCGATAAATTTCTTATACCACTCCTACCACCGCGCCCCTTCCCCAAAGGTGCTGTACTTGGACTTCAAAATCTTCCAGAGTGTCACTATTCATCTCAGCGACCACGAAAGGTACGGATTCGACATTTTTTTAAATATTTTATATGTCAACCCCTAGCCCCCCCGCCTCAATGGTTACGTGGTGATGTCTTAGCCCCACGCGGTTTGTCAAAAGAAATCCGGAGTGCCAATATTAATTTCGGCAACCCCGAAAAGGGTGGATTCGACCCCATTTTGGGTTATTTTGATTTATCACTCCCCCTCGCCCCCCAAGGGGGCAGAACTTCGACTATAAAAATTTCGGAATGTCACTATTCATCTCAGTGAACGTAAAAAGTATGGATTCGACACTATTTTCGAATATTTTATATGTCACCCCCTTGCGCCCCCCCCGTCCCTATGGGTACATGGGGTGACTTACCCACACGCGGTTTGTCAAAAGAAATCCGGAGTGTCGATATTCATCTCAGCGACCCCGAAAACGATGGATTCGACACTATTTCCTGTTATTTTGATATACCACTTCCTCCTCGCCCCCCACCAAAAAGGGGCTGAATTTGGACTCGAAAAAATTCCGGAGTATCACTATTCATCTCAGCGAATCCGAAAACGATGATTCGGCACTATTTTCGTATATTTTTATATGTGACTCCTAGCCCCAACCCCAAAGGGGGCAGAAGTTGGACTTAAAAAAATTCCGGAATATCACTATTTATCTCAGCGACCATAAAAAGTATGGATTCGACACTATTTTCGAATATTTTTTGTCACCCCCTTGCGCCCCCCCGCCCCTCAGGGTACATGGGGTGTCTTACCTCCACGCGGTTTGTCAAAAGAAATCCGGAGTTTGACTATTCGTCTCAGCGATCCCGAAAAGGATGGATTCGACACAATTTCCTATTACTGTGATATATCACCCTCCCCTCGCCCCCCGCCCAAAAGGGGGCTAAATTTGGACTTGGAAAAATTCGGGAGTATCACTGTTTATCTCGGTGAATCCAAAAATGATGGATTCGACACTATTTTTGTATATTTTTTATGTGACCCCCTCGCCCCCCCATCCCCAAGGGTACTTTGGGTGTCTTACCCCCACGCGGTTTGTCTCCTGATACTAAGTGGTAAGTGCACCAAGTTTTGTGTAAATCGCTCCAGTGGTTTAGGAGGAGATGTCATACATACATACATACATACATACATACAATGACATTTATATATATATAGATATAGATATAGTAGTTCATCTCCACCTCAGAAGCGCAACACGATAGTAGTGACATCTGTCGAGAAATGTTCCACACTATTTCCAAAATGAGTTTCAGATTTCATGATCTAGATGGCCTTCTACAAGGCGCTGGTGCGGGTGTACCTCCGGTACAGTAACCACGGCATGGATCTGTTGTGTTCTACCTCACCAGTGGGTGCGAGATGTGTCGCACATGTGGATTTGACTCTGTTTTACGACCTGATGCTCTTCCCGGCGTCAAGCCTACGTGATGGGATGTAATCTCTATTGCGTGTTGATAGGGTTGCGTAAATATTAAGAGAAATATTCTGGGACAAACACAAATACCCAGTCCCCGAGCGTGAACCAAGACCAATTACAATATTATCAGACCTGAATGCATACAGTGGCGGCTCGTGATCAATTCCGCCAGTAGGGCCCGTTATAGACTTTTCGGCCATGGAAATGGGATTGCGGCAGGTATTTTTGAAACATGGGTATGTACACCGTACCACAAAAACTCCAAAGGTGAGTACGTATTGTAACAGTAAATGTGGCACTTCGGTAGACATGAGACGCAGGGCGTGTACCATTCGTTGAAGTGCGTACAGAGGGAGAGGGTTTGTTTAGAATTAAATCTTAAAATTTCCTCTGAGTTTATTAATAAATTCAAAGTAATTTCACCTCTGTACAGCAGATACAGTAGAAAATGTTCCTCGTCCTAGGGCTGGCGATGTTCTTGGATTCCGGCAGCTCCTCCTTTTCCCATACCAGTGAACCACCATTCCTCCCCCGATGGAAGTTCTAGAAGATCCATCCGACGTCTTGAAGATCCATACGGTGCTGATGAAGGGCGTTGAGGTAGTCCTCGTGAACGATGAACGTGAATGAACATCGTTAAGCCTTGGGGCGAGTTAATGCAAAGACTGCTTCTGCACAGATGAGAGGAAAGTTTATCAATGGTTTTAACAAGGTTCAAACACGAAAAAAAATGTATCTTTGAAAGTTTATCACACGGCCAAATGTCACTAAATTTTGTCCCGTGTTCAATGAAAAGAAGGCCACTAAACTCGAATGAGCATGTAAGTTAAATACTCATAAAATAAAAGTCTACTCGAAACTTATCGTCGAATTTTAACAGTCACTTGAAGTTTGTGGCACTTGGCATAATGTAAAGTAATGTCGCACGACTTAGTTCTTAGTTTGAAACACTGTTCAACGTAATTTAATTGGATACGAAAATAAAGATGTTTCACTCGTGAATTCGAACTCATTCACGTATTGATAATAACATGAAATTAAAAGACGAAATTAATCATGTATTGACAGTCCTTGGTTCGACTGTTCGTAAAATCGAAACGCACAACTGAATGTTCGTAGAATTGAAATGTGCTGTTTAGTAGAATTGAAATGCACAATTCACACATGCACAGTTTTCAGTTCATGACCTACAAATATTTACACAGTTCATGAAATGGTAAATTAGTGACGTAGTCATGCTTGCAATCGAGTAAATCTGGATTAAAACACAGTCTCATAAACTTGAAGTATTTAGTACTCTGTAAGGAGCAAACTGTCCTAAGTCCTGTCCATAACATTAAACTTCAAATTACGAGCACTCGAAAACATTCGCAAGTCTTAGACACTCGTGTAGAATAAACAGTCACTTGATAATGTTCAGACGAAGCACAATTTATATCACGTCCCGTCGGAGTAAAGGTTTATCACTCACAGTATAAAGAAATCCGTACAAGTCCATATTCGACGCGATTGGGTTAAAGCCCACGGACTCGAAGATTGATAGCTGCTTCACGCTATATCACGGTCCTCGCGAACCGACTGTATGAACTCCACTGCCTAGCGTGCACATACACACTCTGGCCACATATTCAGGCCACACACTGCTCTGCTGAGGGAAGCAGTACTGTATTTATATCTGATCCGGGCCTTCACATCTCGTTCCATAACTTCGCCTCATGTCAGATTTACGTGAAACTCTGCAGGAACGTAGATAAGGGATCGGGTTACACGATGATATTGTTAAATTTGTTTAATTATTATTGTGGGGAAAGTTATTACCCATAGAAACTCGAAGAATATTCCACATCAGTCTAGGCTCTGTGTTGTGGTGAGGCATGCTGTGACGTCACCCGCTCTCTACGTCACACGCACACAGCTGTTGCTCGCCGTCCAGTCAGTCCTTCTTAGCCGGCCCGGAGCGTAACGCGTAATTTTTTTTTCAAGATTTCTATTACGGGGACATAGTTTTGTACCGCCGTTACCGGTACAGTATATCAAAATATATCGGCCTAAATATATACACTAAGTAGTTAATAATGAAGGAATAGTATTTATTTCACCAAATGGCATATTACTTATACAGCGGTTGAGCACGCCTGTTCTTCTGAACAATGACTCTGTTGTTAAGGTTTGGCATCCACCAGATTCCTCCTTATGAATTGAACAAGCAGTGAGTGAATTCAGTCTGTTTTGACCAATATTATTCAAAGATAATCATTGACTCTTTTTAATGTGCTGTAACTTCGCTCTTCTTTCGCTGTTGAAACTGGCGTAGTTTCAATTTGTAGAGTTTTGTGTACCTCAGAGAACGATTCTTCGGAGGAATGCTTCATGAAGAATGTGAACAAATCACAGGCAGAAGGAATATCCTTAAAGTATCATTCCGATAAATCACTGAAAGTTCATTCTTAGTTTATCTTCGTAGATAAATGGATTGCAACTTAATGAGAAAGTATTGGCTAAATTCGCTGGGAAAGTTTCTCTGACCGTAGCAAACTTTTCGGAACAATATTTCGAAACTACTTAATATATGAGACTCTTGGAATTGGTCTTTCATTTGGTTGATCACTATATCCAACACTTCGTTGGCATCTACAATCAGATTTAAACCAGAACTCTATTTAGAGCTTTTTGTTGCTGTGGTACAACATTCATCATCATCTTCTTCCTGATACCATTCATTATGTTCTCTTATTCCAGAAACAGCTGATTCAAAACATTCTAATGCATTGAATATGGTAACTGCATTGGCACTCTGCGTCGGAACTATGTTATACAAATTATCAATATGTTTCATCGTCTAATAGAAGAATTCCAGAAGAAAGCAATAATTCTGAATTTTTAAGTAATTTTTAGCGGGGCTGAGTGGCTCAGACGGTTGAGGCGCTGGCCTTCTGACCCCAACTTGGCAGGTTCGATTCTGGCTCAGTCCGGTGATATTTGAAGGTGCTCAAATATGTCAGCCTCGTGTCGGTAGATTTACTGGCACGTAAAAGAAATCCTGTGGGACAAAATTCCGGCACCTCGGCGTCTCCGAAAACCGTAAAAGTAGTTAGTGGGACGTTAAGCAAGTAGCATTATTACATTATAAGTAATTTTTAAAACCAAAATACTCCCTTATTGTTACATCATCCTAACCATCTTCGATCTCAATCTTCTCAAAACATTCCAATAAATGTGATTACTTTTAAGCCCATACGGCATGTAGTTGAATTGAAATAGTCCAACAGGGGTGATTAGGGCTAAGTTTTCTTTATTTTCATCTGCTAAGCATACCTGGCAGAAGGCTTGTCACATGTCTAATTTAAGAAACACTGTTTTACCTTGAAGAAAGTAACTTAAGTCATCAGTGTGAGGTATAGTACACTCTTTGAGACTGCAATAGTTACCACACACACACACACACACACACACACACACACACACACACACACACACACACACCATGTTAACCCGTCAAAGCCCAAATACAATGTACGAAATAGATCTATGTATTTCATTTTAGATTACATTTCTTGCCGACCGGCCGTTTATAATTTAATTTCGTTTATTTAAAGTGTTCTGTTCAACGTGATGGTACGATTTTATTTCCTTTAATTTATTTCTTGCCGACCGGCGGTTTTAAAAATAATTCCGTTATTTTACCCTTGGTGTTCAACTTGAATTTAATTGGAGTTTTCTGTGGATTTAGTGAGGTCAGGTTATTTTGATTTCATCGAATTTGATGTTATTTTAAAGACCATTTTATTCCTATTCGATTTAAAACTCATTTTATTTTGTTCAGTTAAACTATTATTTTATCATGGTAAAACAAAACTGCGAGGATGACCTGTAATTTGATCTGTTGACTTCTCTTTGAGTTTATGAATTATATTTTTCTTAAAAAAGGAAAGATTTGTCTTGTTTTCTGCTTTATAACTATTTCACACACTGACAGTTGGTAGCTTGATCCACCGGTTTGTCCTTGTTTTCTGCCACCTGTAGGCAAGTTTACTCTGTTTCTATGTTCTTTTAATATTGTTCTGGGTGTGTAGTGTATGTGACGCTTCCTGTTTGTTTCTCTTGCACTGGACCTTTTATCCTGAGTGGTGCAGTTTTACTGCCGATCAGCTAGGTTGGTATGTGTTACCTAGCTGGTGGGGCAGTACAATACAATCTGTACCTCAAATGTCCATAAAGAATGACCGAAACATGCTTGTTCTTTTAAGTAAACTTGACATGAATTTGTAACCCCCTACGGAGGTTGAATAAGGTTTTGAATAGGAGGAAAAAACAAAGACTTATACTTTGCACAGTTCAGCACTGAAAATAGAGATCATGAAGTTTATACTGTTTAGTCCAGATTATTTTCAGACGTTTACAGAAGAGACTGAAAATAATGTAGTTTACATGAACTTTGTATTTACCTTGATAGCTTAGTAATAGAGAAGGGACCTTCCGCATTTGTACACAATGAAAGTGACGTTCTTGTATTTGCCTGGGATGTTTCTCAATGCAGTGAAACTACGGTAACCGTTGTCTCAGTAACTGAGTGGAAGATCTGAGCACAATAGTTCGAAGATTTATTTGGCACCAATCCCAGGTTAATGGGTCGAATAGTTCATGAGAAAGAGGGCGTATACTTTGGCGTGTTTCGTCGTCCGTTACTTTGCTGCGCACCATGCCCTCCCATTTCTTTTGTTAATACGCCCATTCTCGCTTCGCTCAGTTTAGTCTGGTGTAGTGCTGATATCGTCTGATTTATTAAACCTGTATTACTTCCCTTTCATTCAAACTGCTCCGCGCCATCCTTCTGCTCCACGCAATGTCATTTCAAATTGACAGCGGGTCAATTAATTATGAAAATCAGCTCATATTGGCCGTATTGACTTTGTAATTGATTGTGTAGTTATCTCTACATCATTTCTCTCAACTAATAAGGTGTCAGAGGAGATTTCAAGGCATTGAAAGAATTACGGTATATGAATTCACCAGATGATGTCAACATTCATATCACTGAGAAGATTGCGATTTCTACTCTCAATCTACATGAGGAAACATCCCGTAATGAAACGTACATCTGCTAGATTCGACTTCTTGCTCTCAAGCGGATAGGAATCAGACTATTTCAAACACTTCAGAGAGAAAGACAGAAACACTGATTTGGGATGATTCATATATACAAGCAAGGTAGAGATCTTAACCGTCAGAGGTATACCACTTCCATCTCTACAACATTTATTACTTTAAGAGCAACAACAAAATGATGTTGGGCCTGCAGGTGTCTATACCACGTATAGAGGTCGGCAGCGTGTGTAGAAAAGGAGTCGTATATGATATATGGATGTCGGCGTCAAAGGGTTAATGTGGGGCTATTGACAGTTGCCTCAACGAGGGAGATTAAGATACAGTAATAAAGGTACAAGACTGCAGGAAGTATGACTTACCTTTTGTTCTAATTCATGTAATGAATTGATTACAGTTTGCACTTAATTTACTGTAACTATTAAATATCACCTTTCCTGAAGTATCACAAATGTAATTAAAATAAGGAAATAGTTATAAATAAATTTACAGTAAATTTTTGTGACGTACATGGTCAGTTTTTAGAATTCAACTCAATAAACTCGTATAAAATATAAAATAATTCATTATGTTTATTAACTTACTCGTGTCACTTCCTCGTCTGTAAACTCACTGCCACAACCAAGACAAATCACAAAAGTATGTAATATTTATGTTACATATATCACTCAAATATTCTCCTTGTCTATATCGTACTATTGTTATGTATTATTTACTTGTAATCATAGTTAGTATTTTCAGGGAACATGTACGCGAATTTTTTAAAAAATCAAAATAAATTTTGCTCTTATACTATCCCCCAGTCTTTCCTTAATCCAACCATATACAATAAGTACAGGTTATTAATATTTTAGGACCTTTTACAGCCCTAATCTTAAATATCTGCAGAACTCTGCCACGCCCCTTTACATTTCAAATGTATTTAAACTTCATGATATTTCCTGAACAAGTCACTTTGGAGCAGTAAATGTAATATCTGTGCAAAAATAGTAAATTTAACTTTCAAAAGTTGGCTAACCTACACGATGTTCATCTTACTCCACATCAGTAATAAATAAACTATAGTGTTGATCACAACAGTTTTTCTTAAAGTATAAGTAGCAAATATTTCCATAGATATGCCGAGGACAAGGAAATTTGGTGCTAGCAGGCGCAAGTTCTCCGGAAATAGATTTACATCTAAGGAGCAAGAAAGACAAATCAGTACCAGTAATGGTTCTGGTGAGAGTGAGGTTAAGGTGCAATGAAGTGCTTCAAAAAATTAAAGTGAAATATTTGGACGACTCATACAGCAGTAACTTTAGTGAAGAAAAGATTCCAAACATAAATCCTGGGTCTGTGATAATTGAACTGAGTGTTGTGTGCAGTTTACTGAACTAATGTTAGAGTGTAAATATTGTGAAAGTGAAAGTAGTATGGAACTGCTTGAAGATGTATATAGTAGTAAAGAGTTTAGTCTCAAAACTTATCATTATGTGCAGTGTCTGTGGTCATGAGGAATCTGTATATACCTCAGGCGTAAATAACAAGAGGCTTTATAATATGAACATAAGACTAGCCTATGGTATGCGGTGTATAGGCAAAGGGTATAAAGCAACACAAACTTTCTGTGCACTTATGGATCTTCCTCTACCTCCTCACTGCTATTGACAGAATAGTTGCCGAGGCAGAGAGAATGTTCAAGGTGACTTCCAAGGAGGCAAGAACCAGAAAAAGGAATATAAGGAGGAAGAAAGAGGATGAAGAACTTCTGAACCAAGATGAGTATGGGGCTGGAATGCATTAAACACATCAGGTTACGCCACAACTTTCATTAAAATCAAAGTTAAACTTTAAGTCCAATTTCCCGAAAGTTTAATTTTCTGACATAATTAATTCAATAGACCAAAAACTACTCATGCTAGAAGGCTGAAACTTCGTACATAGAATCAGAACGATAATTGAAGAAAAGTAGACTACAATCATGGACCTATCTTAAAAAGTTAGGACTTGACTTCAGCTACAGCCAACAAAAAATTGCTGTACTTTTATGTACCAAGTTTTAATTAATGCTGCTAATTCATTTCTTTTCTCATGTTCTCCGTAGTAGTCTACTTTATGCACACACACATTCTCTGTGTACAGTTAAAAAATGGTGGATTTTATTGATAATTTTCAGAGACAAATGTACCTAAAACTGTCTACACTCCCAAAAAGTAAATTACATACAAAGGATAAAGTAGGCTAATTATTAAAATACTTGACTAACTAATTCTTCTTTGTTGTTTTATGGTTCTAAAAGGTTAATTCCACTTGTATAGTTAATTTCGGGTGTATATGAAGCATACTACTGGTGATATCTTGTGTGTGATTTGTAGTTAAAATTATGGTCCTTCACAGACATGTACCCTTAAGTTTAGATTTATATACAAACACTCTCCCTTAAACATGACTGGTAACAGTGTGCATCCTTCATAATTGTAATTGTAGATATTTTAATAAGAAATTAGGCTTGTTATGAAGTGAAGTGAGTCTCCCCAATACCCGGAAATAGTTGTCATATACAAGACAGCTTACATGGGAAAACAGAGGGAGCACTTTGGATCACATATATCCACGAACACTTGTCTCTACTTGCCTCAGATTCACCCATAGGAATCACATGATTTCATTGGTACAAATTGAAGCTTACAATGCTCAGCCTTTCCCTGGCATGAAGTAGCAGGTCTGAGTGCAATCGCTGTTGCTGTATGAAGATTAACTGCAACACTGAGAAGCATAATAATTAGCAAAATGGAGTTGAGATCCTGGTTATGGGAGCTTCCCATTAAAGACATGTAGAGAATTGTAAAAACGCCCGTAAATGTTCGTTGGATAAATGGCCGATGTCTCCTTCGCTTATTCCGTTTCCTCATATGTTTGCGTAGGCAGTGCGCAATACGTTAATTTTGAAGCACTAGCACGAACTGATATGCACTTTGCTGTGCAAGTCTGTCAAAAGTGTGGCCTAATGCGTCATGCATTGATCATAAGATTCCTGTAGATCGTCGAACATATTTGTGAATATTAGTTGCAGCAGACAGTTTCCTCTTGTAATTCATGTACATTTCTAGATAGAGTCGTCTTGACTGGAAAACAAATTCTTTCAGTATTCCCCATATGTGGCCATCTACAGGTATGAGATCCGGGGAACTGAACAATCTCTAAAGGACCGTTGTGAAGTGAACATGTGCTGTACCAGGGCACGTAGATATGTGTTCTGGTTGTTATGCGTTAGATCAGGTATCACATGTTTAATAGACTGTGGCAAGTTGACTTTAACTCAAGCGAGTTGGCTATAATAATACTCACGAACAAGAAACTAATGTCCAACCGACAAAGAGCAAAGATAATAGGAATTAACTAGGTTCGTGGAAGCATTTCGACAACCAGAGATTTTCGCAGGAAAGTACATTATTGACAAAAGATAGTAGAAAAATATTTCAAAAACTCAACGTGTAACACGTATTAATGCTAAGAATTAAATACACAATTCAGAGGACCAAGTTAAGAGAGCAACACGGAATAACATTCATAAAACGAATCACTGATCAAGACGCAGTGTACCAGCCGCATATTACTTGAATGGTCGCAAAGATAACAACAGTGAAAGTTACCTTAAGAAAATAATCCTTACACCAAATCTCAGGTAAACAATAACAAGAAGTGGCGAACATTAAAAAGGAAGAACCCCATCATTGGGAAAAGCAAAAGGGGAACTCGGGGAAGGTACATGAATCGAAGCAACGGTCCCGCGTAGTTGAAAATGGCATAAGTAAAGAAAAATATTTCACATGGCCACACGCAGTTACGTAACCAAAATAATGCAAAGGATCGTTAACCACATGTAATCACTGTGCTTCTCTGGGAACTTCATAAATTTCGAGATAGCTTAATAAACACTCGTAGATGATTGGCTAACGGAGCTGCTGAAATGAAGGACTTAATGCTCACAACAAAATATAAATGTCAAGCCTTTTCTCACCCATGCCGTGCTGAAGATGAGTCCAGATAGCAAAGATGTTAAGTCAACTTAAATACGCCGAAAGCAGAACCACACCGCTGTCAGCATTGAACTGATTTGTAGAAGCTGAGGGCTGATCTGTTATAGGGCGAGTGTAGAAAGTTCAAAAACACATTTATCATGAGATGATTCCAGACGGCTGATGTTGTAGTGACATAGAGGTTCCCAGGTTGCAGAAGTGAGGAGAATCAGCGAAGGTAGCAGCTGTACGGTGAGGCAGTATAAAGTCAGTAGCGTAGTAGCAAGCGAAGTGACGTTAGCTGCAATGCAGCCAGCGAAGTAAAGGTAATTTGTGTAATCTTGAGAGTATTTTGGGGGAATTGCACGCTGTGATCACATTTCATGTTATAATTACACGTGTTTAAGTTTATAACTTGTTTGTAATTTCAGTGTTGTTTATTTCATCTCAAAACCTACTTGTTACTTCTTTTATCCTGAAGTTGTTTTTTCCACATGTTTGAATACATCAGGTATTCTGAGAGAAGCGATGAGCTGTGACACGTGACCAAGCTGTGTATCGGCCATCTTCTCCTGCAGCTAGCGGCGTCTGGCGTCATTTCATCCCTGCGCATCTTGGAAGGAGGAATAAGGACAGGCTTGATACAAACACAAATTACTGTCAAAGACTCGGGAAGTGTGTCTTAAGTACTTCTTCATTTACAACTGTCACGTATTTTGCGTTCGGTCTGCAACCCTCCGTGGTTCATTTAGTTTCAGAGCTTTAATCTTTATCTCGTTAAGAACTGAGTCTAACCGTCGTCGTATTGGTCCTCTCTGTACTTCTCCTACACTCTAAAGCAGTGTACATTATTCTTCGCCACTCGCCAAACATGACACCACCAAAGCCAAATTAAATCAGTAGCTGTACTGTACGAATTGGGATTGAACTACCCTCATTCCGAATATCCCCCTGCCATTGTTTCCTCCTGATCGTACAAGCAGTCATTCTCACTACTTTCAGGTCTGTTACTTACATCTCATAAACAATGTACCCCCACATCCACCCAGCTTTCACTCCCATGCAGCAAAGTTGATGTGAAAACAGCCCGACGAAAATATAGTGTGGTCTGGGAATTCTTTCTCACAGAATGCCGTTGATCAAACTGTGAGCTCACTGCAGTGGCTTTTAACAGGGAGGGCTACAACTCAGAATGTATTTGAGGTGACCACACCTATTCTGTAGCAACTTGTATCCCGAACTCAGGACAACTCATCTGTTGAAGTACGTGACTACAGTAACCTACACCATGAACTATTAATATTGAACTTATAATATGGTAATAAGTTTAAGACTTAGCGTGGTAACCGCAAAGACTCTGCATAATATAGGCCAAATTGTCACAAATCCACAATTCAGTACAAGTGTTTGCTACCACATTGAAGCACATTGCCTGTGATATATTTCCAGCTGAAAGTAGGAATTTTATACCAAGGTTTAGCTCGTCCCTTGGATACAATACTACAGCTGTAGAAGGGATTTTTTGAAGATCATGATACTAGACACGCGTTACGTCCTCTGACACCTTCAGAAAGTAGGATGCCGTTATCTTATGGAATACTGTAGAAAGAGACTACTAAAAGAAATGCCTGACTTGAGAGAGCATGGGTTAGCGAACTGGGGGCTTTAGCTGATTCTAGGCATGATGTATTGTAAGTTCTTGTCTATCTAAGCCCCCTTGGCCAACTCTTGTAGGACACTTTATTCTGATGTGTTGGGGTTCTAAAAGAGTAAAGCTACTCCAGGGGCACCCTTGCTTTAGGTAGGAGCCGTGCAACCTGTGCTGTTGTTGTGTCAGCATTGGCGAAATCGTGGGGATCTGTATCTGAGTCTAGGCATGTTGTGTGCTAAGCTGTCGTCTATCTAACCTCCTTGGCTAAATCTTGTAGGGGGCACTTCAACCCTAGGTGAGCAGAGTAAATGCCACTCCTAAGGATTCGAACGTGGAGTTGACATAAACTCAAAAACTAAAAGAGCTTATGTGCATTTCAAATATCCTCACCCCAATTGAAATATGTGTACGATGAAGATGTACTGACTACAGTAAATGTGGAGACGTGTACATGTCATCAGGAAAGAAAAAAGAATGACTTTGCGAGCTAAGTTGTATTTTTCCTATCTGGCGTTGTAAAGGATTGCGACAATGTGTTATGACGCAAGACACCTGACTTGAGAGAACTTGGAGTCTTCAGCTACAGGTCAAAGCTTGTTCGCGGTGACGTCACTACAGCCTTTGCTTCTATTATGACGTCACTCCACTCAGATCCTCATTTTTATGAGGTGAGGTGGAGGGGTAGAATTGCATCAATGGTGTACTGCCAGTCGTAAGGGTGACTAATAGGGAGGGCTAACTCAGGGGGGAGCTCTGCTAGGACACAGGGGTAAATAAGCATACACAGAGCCTTATAGAGGCAATTCCCTAATTCCTTCTTCTTCTTCTTCTTCTTATTTATCTGTTTACCCTCCAGGGTCGGTTTTTCCATTGGACTTACCGAGGGATCCTACCTCTACCGCCTCAAGGGCAGTGTCCTGGAGCTCCAGACTTTGGGGGTAGGGGAATACAACTGAGGAGGATGACCAGTACATCACCCCGCCTCACCCACGCGTTAACATCTCAAGACCTAATTGCTGACGTGATTATGGTCAAAAGTGCTAGGTTAACCGATGCGTTTGACGCTAGGCTTAACTTTACAAGGGTGTTACAGTCTCAAGTTTGAGATTCGACTTTGATGCTGAGATTTGTGGGAGCTGATGGCTACACATAGGACTAGGGATATGGTGTAATACAAATGTTTTATTATCCCACTATCGGCAGCCCTGAAGATGGTTTTCCGTGGTTTCCCATTTTCACACCAGGCAAATGCTGGGGCTGTACCTTAATTAAGGCCACGGCCGCTTCCTTCCAACTCCTAGGCCTTTCCTATCCCATCGTCGCCATAAGACCTATCTGTGTCGGTGCGACGTAAAGCCCCTAGCAAAAAAAATGTTTTATTCATAGAGGGCGTAATATTGGGAAGCATCTTGGAAATTCTAGAAACGGTGAACCTAGGATGCACATATCAGCAAATAAGTAACTTCTCGTGCAAGTTGACAAGTTTGGATGTATTTGCTGAAACATGGAATACAAAGTTCATTTTTTCTGCAAGTTCGCAACTTAGGTACAATCACGCAGGAATACCTAAACTATCTTTATACTGAATACCCAATATAATAGGTAAAAATAATGTAGTGCCGGAATTTAGCTCTGTAGGATTTCGCGTGTTATCAGAATTCCCGAATACAGAATGAAATCCCTACCTACACTTCACGTTCGATGCTCCTGCAGGTCTAACGTCGCAATTGGCCACGCATTAAACTCCTAGGACTTGACATGGTACTAGGGAGATGGTGTATGTCTTAATACACACTGTGCTTTATTCCTTGACGCTTAACGCTGTAAAGCGACCTTAGGTCTTGGGGAGTGGAGCGACCGCGCAATGTATCAGCCACAGAAAGACAAGAGCTACGAAAGGCGTGGAAATTAAAGACTCCTTAGCCCTCGTAAACGTAATAGCGTGGGGGTCGGAAAAGAACAAGAGTAAACCGAGGAAGGTCGGATAGGATAGATAAAAGTGGGCGGCCTGACACAAGTAAGTAGAATCACGCGTATACATGGGTTCTTATGGCACTAATCCGGTGGAGGCTGTGATAGGGCTTTGTTTTCACGTATTACCCCAATTCGAGGTTCTATCCTCCTAACCGGATGCCCTCCCTAACTTGCGACTCTCGGTGGAGTGATGTAACATAGGCAGGAGGGTGATGGAATACTGCTCTAAGAAACAACTAAAAAGGGGTGTTATGGGCTCTTAGCTTCCGAGCGTGGTATTAGCGGCTAGGGGACCTCAAGCTGAGTCTGGCAATAATTATTGTTGTTTAACTTTCTTTGAATAGAGAATCGAGGGTTGCCATTACTTTGAAAGGATGAACTATTCCGTGGACAAACTGAGCTGCCAAAAAACCTAAGACAGAAAAATAGACATTTTAATTAAATATATTAACTTTAAAACTAAAATTAAAAAGTGAAGAATATAAATTTCTCTCACAGTAAAGAAATCTCCAAAAGTTCACATCACAGATAATTGACAGGCCGTGACAATCCTAGAAGAAAACATTCAACCGTAAACATTGAGAAGTACAGGTAGTTCAATATAAAATGTGTGGCTGGTGAGGGATCTACATTGCAAATAAATTCAATGTTTAAATCATCCTTTTAGCGTGCAATTTATTCTTTCTTTCTTTCTTTCTTTGTTGGCAACTTGACTACAGTGCTACTCAGCTGACGAAGTAAGTTTCTTGAACATTATAATAGGGTTGGCATGTCTGCAGCACTTCGTAACTTAATCAATTTCCTTTCAGGTAATTCTCATGGTGGCCAGTTTCATTAACATGATCCCATGTAAACCGGCTCTAAGGAGGACTATCTGCTATTTTGTGGTATTATTGTGTGTTCCAGACTCGGTGCGACTGTGTACGGCACTCTATGGGTCACTGGCGGAACATGTGGAGATTAGGGAGTTGCAGCCGAAAGATGACACTAGAGTGGTGCAAGAATTGGGGAGAAGCCCTAAAGAGACAGAGAACAGCGCTAGTTCATGGGAAAATGTGCTGAAAAGGAGATGGAGATAGAACAGAGGGAAAAGGCGTTTGAGAAGAAAGCAAAAGATGTGGAGAAAGCGCGTAAGGAGAGAGAAGAGGAGTTGGAGAGAGCATGTAAGAATAGAGAGGAGGAAGGAGAGAAGGTTGTTGAGAAGAAAGAGCTGGCGTGCGAGATGAGAGACGGAGAGAAGGTTGTTGAGAAGAAAGAGCTGGCGCGCGAGATGAGAGAGAAACTTCCTCTCCAGAGAGAGAGGATTGGCGGAAAAGAGAGGAAGGTCCACAGTGGCGGGAACTGGTCTTCCAGTACGAACCAAGTCACGAAATCCTTCAGCAAATTCTATATTGGTCCGCTGATCAGGGATATATCAATGTGGTGAATTTCCTTCTTGAAAGAAATCCCTGTGTGGACTGGAAGCGTACCGATTTGAACCATGCTGCAGAAGGGGACAGCTGCATGTTGTGGAGGCTCTGGTAGGAAAGGAGAAAATCGAGGTCTAGAGGACTGTCTCTCCCTTGGAAGGAGTGACATTGATGTGAACATTGTTACCCACAGACAAGGAGTGCCTGCACTTTCCTTGTCAGCCATACATGGCCACGTGGAGGTGGTAATGTACCTGCTGGAGGGGGCAGGTATTACTGGGGAGTTGCTGGGTACTACTCGTGTACAAGCTGCTCAGTGGGGTCACCTCGATATAGTGAGGTACCTCACCACACTAGACCCCACTAGTCTCAATGTTAAGACTAGTGGTGGTTACACACCATTACACTGGGCTGCACGTGGAGGTCACTTTGAAGTAGTGAAGTACCTCACCACACTATACCCCACTAGTCTCGATGCTAAGACTAATAGTTGCACAGCTCTGACCCTAGCCAAACGGAGGGGGGAAGGCACCATGAGGTGGTACGCTTCCTAGAGCAGTGCTCATTGAATAAGTAAGTTACTTGGACACACAACAGTAATCTAGTGTGTCTCCGTCTATCCGTAGCACAATCCCTACCTGCGCCTTGGAGGTGAGAAGGAGCCCTTCCTCCTCTCACGAGATTCAGTGTTACAACAGTGAGGGATCCTGCCGGTAACAAAGAACTCTGTGTTGTGTCGTTGCCTGGAAGCGAATCGTATTATATGCTAAGGCTTGTACCAATGTAAATAAATTGTTTCAATGTAATAAAACTGTTAAATATGAGTTAGTGTTGGCCCCAGAACCATCTTCCTTGTGATTAAATTAGCAGCTCTCTGCCTCCTTTGTTACTAAGGGTTGCAGACCGTATGACGCTCTCTAATTGGAAGTTGAGTAGAGCAATATACTTGCACAGTATCGTCGAATTAAGTGGTTGAAGCCGGTCTACAAGCTGAGGACAGTGTGGATAGCCAGCACCATAGATCATCCAGGTAAGTGACCTCGAGGAACGTTTCCGTTAAAGACACTGGCATCGAAGTATATAGTTTGATCTCAATTAGCTGTTTAACATTTCAAACGTTAGCGATGCAAGATGGCGGATGACAGCTGTCAAAAAAGCACGTGGATTTGTTTACCGATTCAAATCTTGCGCTAGTAAGGTTAAGTTGGCAGCACTGAGGTTTAGGCCCGTTAAGATGGCAGCACTGAGGTTAGCGATGCGTTGTTGTCGAAGACAGCTATCAGAAAGCACGTAGCTGTGTTTACAAACAAGAGCACGTGGCTTTGTTTACTAACAATAGCACGTGGTGATGACGTCATAGTCACGTGACCGGGGTCAATGATCTCGGAGTCAATGATCTCAGGGTCAATGACCTCGGGTGCTGACTCAGCAAAAGAAATGCTGACGAGGTGGATTGGGACGCCCACAGCTCCCCTACTTCTACAGACTGATAAAATACAATATGAACATAGACTATCAAGCTGGAAACGTGTTGAAATCTTGATCTAACGCCAGCTTGGAAGATTTCCAGAAGTTTACTATTATTCTAAATGATTATGAACTTTTATTAAATTAATTAATTAATTAATTAACTATCACATTACTAATTCATCTTACATTTGACAATGCCTTAATTGTTATTTCGATCATCATTGATGTAAAGTGCATTACAATAGTTTAATAACCACCATTTAAATGTTTATTACTGAAACTTAGTGTCACCAATTATTGCATTATAATAAATTATAATTTTACATCATGGGTTATTAAATTTTTATTTTCTTGGAACATTCCAATATAGCGGTTTCATTATTGTATCGTGGTTGCAAAGTTGATCACTGAATTTGAAATCATTCTGACGGCTTAGGTTGGAATATTTCGGACTGAGTGACGTGGTTGAGAAATGGCGGCAATACTGATTGTCCCTTGTTTCACTCCATTAACTGTCGGCCACACATCTAATAAATTTTCTTCCTCCACTATTTACGCTTTATAAATCGGAGTATTATTCCCACAAAATTATCTGTAACTTCTGATTGATAGCCTATAGTGACTAATAAAACAGAGCGCTAACACTGAAATAGTTAGAATGGCGAATTTTTATTGGCTGAGCTATTTTGATAATTGTCTGTCTGGACGATTTCACTTCATTTTTAGGGGTTTCAGGAAGGTATTTCCAACTTCTCTCTTCGTTGCTCCGTGGTTCCTTGTCTCGCAACCAGCGGAAAATTCCCACACGTCTGGCTGGGTTGTCCTACTTTCTACGCTATCTAGTGCGCACTGGTGAGCTGTTTTTCGCCGAGATAATTGTTTTATTGCCCCCAACAGAACGTGATTTTAAGAAACTTGAGTGACTTAAGGATATTCTTTGGCGGTCTTTGTCAAAATACTGCTGTAAGAGCACTGAATTTCGCTTTATGAAAAAATTCACATTTTTATATTCAATAAAGTTTTATTATGATCAAATTAGGCTCAATTCGATGGGAGCAGAAGGTTAACATTTACCTAAATTAATCTGTGGTTTCGTATATAATGACAAACTACGATGGTGAGAGGATTATATGCTTTATAATGTCGTTGTCAGGTGTCTGTACAATACGAAAAATCACGTGTAATTTATTTTTTTGGTTACAGTTCCAGTTTCCCGGGTGCTGTAATTATGAATATTGTGCTTTAATAGATTTCAGTTTTCAAGCTAATTAGGCAAGGAAGAATATGGGTAATTGCATTAAGAAGGGAGAATTTCTTGCCTGGCAAGCATTCAACATTACGCTCGAAGCATTTCTCACCGGAATATTTTCATAACGAAGCTCTTGATGTGGGAATTAAAATTAAGCCAAATTCAGTACGAACAATTCTTAATTTCCCACACCACATTTTACCAGCAGGATGTTTCTTTTCTTCAGCGGTTCCTATTTATAGGCCTATTTCAAATGTGGCATGCACATTAGTTATAATGTGCTTTACCAAGCCGAAATTAGTAGGTGGAGTGAAATTTCACCTGTGTTGCTTTTTATGTATCCCTTTATTATTATGATCATTATTGTTGAAGCAGCATATTATAAAAGACTCATATACAACCAGTGCCAATTGAAATGCTGTTGACCCTAGTGTATTGTGTATTTTCCGACTGATGATAAGTGAACATTTCTTGTTACCTGTTTATCTTTTGCTCCTGAGAGTTCATCTGGTGGCGCTGTACGCTACTCGTGTCCGTTTCTGTCCATATTTTGCTGTGTTTGCGCATTGCTTGGTGTAGATATATTTCAGTACACCAAGAATGGTAAATACAGTTTTTACAGCTGTTTGTGAAAGTTATGAAGTGTTTATTTTAGATGTCATTCTCATTAATATTTAAAATTAGGCTACATTTCCTTATGAAGAAGTTTCAAATGTTACCCTCAACCATTAATCCGAATAATATGATGCGGTAATTGGAAAAATAAATGTCCCTTATATTATAATAAATAATTGACATTAAACAACAAATACTTACAAAAATACGATCATAATGAGATTGTAATCTATGGTAGGTCACCTTCAGGAATGACTTCCGCTGCAAATATCCATTTATGTCCACGGTTTTCATTGTAATTTACGCTTAACCAGAGCAGCTAAGTAAGCACCTCCCATGTTCCGAATTCATGACCTTTTCTCATGCCAGTCTTTGACAATTAACCATATATCCCCTCAGAAACTATTTCGAATCCCAGATGATCTGATAATGATATTGGCCTCACGCTGCAACATTCACTCTGTGTATTAATGCTCTGAAGGTAGCATTGAAGTATAATTCTAGGTGATTCGCCGATGATTGAAGTTTAAGAATAATATCGCCTTGTCCACAAAGTGTAATAATGTTCATTTTACAACATTTTATACAAAAATCATGAAATATGAGTACCGGTGGGTACACCTGCCCCGCTCATTTAAATCATGCGCATTGTAGAACGACATCTTAAATTGAAGATGGCAACAATTAGTGCAAGAAATTTGGACTTCTCCCTATAGATGTCTCTATTAAAACGGAACTACTAAAATTCTGAAGATTTTTTTCGTAGGTTTCCTAAACTGTGTTGATTATGTTTTGTGTTGTTATGTTCAATGGTTTACTACACTTCTGTCTCTGACCGCCGACTTCCAATATTGACCAATATGAAATTTATATATTTATTTCAACCAGTAGGGATTTTCATGTACCTATGAAAATTATCCAAAAAGAATGGGGGGGGGGGTGTCGGGCTTTACCCCAGTGTTTTCGGGAACCTTCTTCTTGAGTGTATAAGCTACCCATTTTTTGAGCCACTTTGTCTTGCTAATCGCTCTGGTCTAGTGTGTGTGTGTGTACAAAGGAGGCGAGTCGTCGAGCATCTACAGGTAATGACAGTACATCCGTATTAAGTGAAAGCTAACTCGAGGAGAAGGTTTCCGAATTTAACCATTAACATAAATTGTTAAGTTCTACTTCTAAAGGAAATTTCTAACAGCTGTATATAACTTAAACTTCATTAGGGCATAGAGAATGAGTTACTCTCTCGACTTCCCTCTCATGTTGATTTTGAGGTGACTAGAATTATGTAAGCTTTTTAATCTTTAAATTCTGTGACGTAAAGATTTTCTCCAGCTAGTCACTTCAGTAGTTAGCCTCTGTATCGTCGGGCCACGAGCCCAACTAGTGTTTTCAAGGAGTTCGATTGTTCGCCTCCACTTCACTTTGATTTTGGGCTCATAATGTTAACCCGTTGTGTAACTCAAGCAACTGTACAGGCTGTGATGTGAAGTATGTATTGAATGCCAGACAAAGTTAGTAGGTAAACGAGCATGCACTGACGTAAGGTATGGATCGATGGCCAGAAAATATTACTTATTAACTATTAAGCGTGAATGTAGGCATTTTGCTATATCATTCAAATAACATATTTCATTTCAGATGAATGTTCGAAGGTTATGGGTAGCAATGACTTGATAGTGCCCAATTGATGATTATTTCATTAATGCTGCAAGACCTAACATTCCAGTGGTCGCGTGAATCACAATGGTGATCCAGCCGTTTAGTTTCTTCGCTACTGTTTGTTGGTATCACTGTTGACCTTGAGCATCTGTGTACCTTCCTCACGCCTCGACCCCTCTCTCACACGCAGGAGTCTGCTAACCCTTGACTGATGGCCGTTGCGTTATAAAACAACTTATTCTTGTGGATCACAACTGTGATCAGTGCGACCACTAGCGTGACTTCTTTTGACTTTGTTCGTTTCTTATTACGGTGTCTAATCTCAGTTCCTGTGCTTATATAAGCACCGTGTCATGAGTTTATTGGTATATAGGAGCAAATAGGATGACTGTGAGAAAATAAATCTATGAACCAGACATTGAGGAAGGTAATGGAGGGAGTGAGTGAGACAAATCACAATGCCAGTAATATTTCAGGTGTCTCTTATAAATGCACACATGATAATATTACACTGTACAGAAAATAGAGTTCTTTTCACAATGCACAATCATATTCATTGAATAAGTAGCACAGAACAGCCTCATATCACAAAGAAAGTATTGATCGCAATTGTGATCCGCGCGACCACCGGAGAGTTAATTCCAAGTATTAATAATAAAGATGATAATAATAAACATATGTATCGTGTTAGCTCAAGATGGAGTTGTTTACCTTTAAAAATTATATTCGTACTTCCTTTGGACATAAAAGTCTTATGGCCGGAGATCATCAGAAATAAGTCGACAAATGCGTAACTCTAGCAACTGTACAGGCAGTGATGTGAAGTATTGATGGATGACCGGGAAATGTTTCCAGGAAGCAGTACAGGCTGTAACGTGAAGTACGGATGGATTGCAAGACAATGTTACCTACCAAACTTGCAGGCTGTGATGTGGGGTATGGATTGATGGCATAAAGTGTTACCTAGTAACCGTGCAGACTATGGTGTGTGCCGCACCAAGTCTCCCTTGGTGGCGCACTCCTCTGTATGTAATACACTCTTTGACCGCTATCGACTTTTTGGTCGATCTATTCCCTGGACGTGACGTATGACTCGTTTTCTCCTTGACATAGCGCGCTTCCGGCCATCAGCCGAAGTGCCCTCTTAGTCAGTCTTGTGCTCGCCTTCTTTGAAATAAGTTCGCAGGACGGTTGTAGCCGACATGGCGGTCGAGACAACAATGTACTTTTTGAGATACGAGATCTTTGACCTGTGCCGTTTATATTTCCTGCAGTATATTTATCTACTTGAATGCCCGGCTCTTTATCACGGTCGCTATTTTGTGACTACCTAATGCTCTGAGCAACGCCTGACTATTTAGGTAACTTTTTTTGGCTTGCTGTGGTTGCGTGGGCGTATTAGTTATGTTCATTTAACCGTTAATGCTGCATTTTGTCTTATTGCTAGTTTTCTCTGATCTTGTGTGTTCTGTTTTTTGTGTGACTTAAACCCGTAAGGATGGAGGATGGTTTTAGTCAGTGGTGTGTTTGTTTGGCGTGTATGTTGTCTGAAGTTCGAGACCTATTGCCATTTTTCTTTAATTCGTCGATTCTCTACCAGGCCGAGCTCTTGATGCGTGACGTTGTGTTTGACGCTATGACTGGTATTCATGTTCGTCCGTGGTGAGGCGATATGAATACGTTGCAAGCGTGATGGTTACGATGAAGCTACTGTGTATTATGTGGGGATATGCCTTGCCTTGATGCGGCAATCCTTTGTTATTTTACGCGTCTTGTATTGAGCTCATGAGTCCATGAAAGCTTTGTCTTGCTATGCGGATCTCTCTGTGTTCGTTATGTGTCTGGACAAAACTGATTATTCTACCCGTATACATTTCTTTTGGGTCTTTATGGTGAGTGTGTACGTGTGGTTGTGCTGTATGCTTGCCTGATTAACAGCATTCTCCTTTTCTTACAGTGTTATTTTTTAAAGTTTTATTTACATTTTCTTATTTTCATTCCTCGGGCTATTTGCTGGCCTAATTATATATTTACGTTTGTAGTTTTCATTTGAATGAGTCTTCTTTCATTGTTAGCATTGTTTACTCGCCTCGTAACTATGGCAGCCATATTTATTCTTTGATTTTTTCCTCCTTGCTGGGATGCTGTGTCTTTTCAAATGGGGGATTGTTGCGTGATGGATCTCTTCTCTGGGATGCTGGTCCATATACATGGAGATGTGTGAGATGTAACGTGTATGTTTTTATTTGATGTGCGTGTAAGTTCTTTCGATGTATGTCCACTGATATTAGTTCATTGCGAGGACGAATGTGTCATACGTCGCGTATGTGAAATTATGCGGTGAGAGTAAATCGTATGTTACAAGTTTGTGATTGTAAGAAGCTTGTGTGGCCATGTTTGATATCTTTTCAATCTGCCTCTTGATATGATTGGATGAATAACCTACACGATAAGTTTCTACGCATATCTCCGTGAGTAATGTTTCAAACTTGGATATTTTTTATTGCCTTATCTTGCTTTATTTTCATTAATAAACCCCCATGTATTTTGACCCCGTTCTTTCATTTATCGGGAAGGGTTCTGGGTTCTTTCCGTCTCCCGCTCCTCCCTTTAGTTTAATTTGGTTCGAGTCCAGCTCCAGACTGTTTTAGTCTGTTCCAGCCCGTCCACGGCCTCGTCTCATGAGGTAAGTTGGTAAGTATTCACGGACCTGTTGGTGTGTGTATGCGTGCGTGTGTGCGTATGTGCGTGTGCGTGTCTTCGGTAGCAGAGTGTGTGTAAGGCATGAGTGAATGTGTGTGTGGGTCCGGTGTGTGGGTGCAGATGCTATGCAGAGCGTGGTTCGTGGCTGGAAAGTTTCACTGAGGGGCTGATTCTCGGTGGAGCAGAGCTGGATTATTTTAAAATTAAGTCCTCCTTTTTGTGTCTATACTGTGCCATGAATAATATATATATATATTAATTGATGCTATTTCACAGCATACTTTCGTTAAATCTTGTGTATAACTTTGGTTGTGGTTTTGTCATTGTTGACTGTTGCTCTTGCATTATTTATCTTATCTGTAAACAATGGAGAACATAGAAGTCAATGCGTGTGAAAATCTCCCCAGTGTTGATATGCAAAATAATTCAGGCACGTCTATGGAAGGTAATTCCGTTCATTCAAACTCTGATCACAACAATGCGAGTATTGCTGTAAACAATTGCCCTAAAGGGGTCCATTCACAGTCGAGCCGGTTGGCGAGCCCGTCCATGTATAAAATCCACACCCCGAACCCGACTGGCTCGACGGTGACCATACACTGGCGAACCCGTTGGCGGACCAGTCCGCCAGTCTGTATTGCAAATAGTACGTGCATTGCCTAGTTTTTGTTATGGAGAAAGTGGGTTCGAATCCTACTGTCGGCAGCCCTGAAGATAGTTTTCCCTTGGTTTTCCATTTTCACACGAGGCAAATGCTGGAACTGTACCTTAATTAAGGCCACGGTCGCTTCCTTCCAACTCCTAGGCCTTTCCTATCCCATCGTCGCCATAAGACCTATCTGTGTCGGTGCGACGTAAAACCACTAGCAAAAAAAGTTTTTGTTATGGCCCAACAAAAACATTCCAAAGTGGCTGTAGCTGTTGCAGAATTTGTGCAATGATGAAGTAAAGAAGAAGAAACGTGTGTCAATGAAGGAATGGTTGAGAGATAAACTAGGATTTTCACACGTTAGCCTATTAAGAACTCTGTGCGTACAAGAACCTGCAGATTATAAGAACTTTCTGCGAATGGATAGCGACAGTTTTTGCGAAAAATTGTTGGAGTTGATTCGGCCAAACATAAAGAAACAGGAGACACACATGGGAGATACCATCTGTGCTGAAGAGAGGTTAATTGTAACATTGCGATTTTTTTTTTGCTAGTTGCTTTACGTCGCACCGACACAGATAGGTCTTATGGCGACGGTGGGACAGGGAAGGGCTGGGAGTGGGAAGGAAGCGGCCGTGGCTTTAATTAAGGTACAGCCCCAGCATTTACCTGGTGTGAAAATGGGAAACCACGGAAAACCATCTTCAGGGCTGCCGACAGTGGGGTTCGAACCTACTATCTCCCGAATACTGGATACTGGCCGCACTTAAGCGACTGCAGGTATCGAGCTCGGTCATTGCGATTTTCTAGCGACAGGGAAAAGTTATGAAGACCTGAAATTTAGCAGTGTAATATCTCCTCAGCTACTTGGAAAAATCATTCCTGAGACGTGTTGGGCAATCTTCGATACGTTGCAGTCGGAATATTTGCACGTAAGTTGGCCTACATAATTTTGATTGTGATGTATTATAAGATAGTTTTTTTAAAACAAACGTAATATTCTTTTGAAAGTGATTAGTTTGGGAAATGTTATTTCACTACTACTTATGACATACAGAAAATTCCACTACTGTAGTAATGTATGATACATAGCCTACTTACAGTATTAACAAGTTAAGTGCAGAGGCGCGAGATTCATATATGTCATAGCACAATGGTCTATAGGCTAATAATATTTGTACGAGAGTATCGGGAGACCATGGATTCTTCTTCTTCAAATTACTATTATTATTGTTGTTGTTGTTGTTGTTGTTGTTATTATTATTATTAGCGTTCGAATGTCGCATTAACACATGGAAGGCATTGCGTGACGCAAGGATGGGAAAGCTCCAGGACTCGCCCCGTACATTTCAATAAATTCTTCCCGGAACTGCTTATTCTTCTCAAAAGTCATTGTTATTCGAGGTAGGCCTAATTAACTCACACAGAAACCAAATTAAGCTACAGACGAAACCACAGTGAGCCGGTCAGGTAGTGGCCATACACACACTGACGGGTTGGCGAACCGGTCGGGTTCGCTGGTTTAGCAGTCGAACCGCCAACACGGACCCAACCTCGAGCCCAACCCTCAACAACCCCCCATACACCTTCGAGCCGGTCAGTGCGACCAAGGTCACGAACGGGCTCGCCAACCCGCTCGACTGTGAATGGGCCCCTTAATGAGTTTATCTCTAGCATGGATGTTCATACTGTACATCGCATTCCTCAGCCTATTGCGAGTGGGCCATCTCAATTTAATCCTGCGCTTGATGTTATTCGAAAATGGAATTTGAAATTTTCCGGCGAAGAAAAAGGTTTCTCCGTGATCGAATTCTTAGAGAGAGTCGAAGACGTCGCTGCGTGTGCTTCTATGTCCCTAGACCTATTTGTCCCTGTCATCCCCGGTATGTTAGAGGGGCGTGCAAGTAAATGGTTCCGATTAAATAAATTTAAAGTCAGATGTTGGTCCGATTTCTCGAAGGAACTTAAAATTAGGTTTGGTCTATCAGACATGAATTTTGTTCTTAAACAAGAGATCCTACGGAGAACCCAAGGTCCTAACGAACCTATTGATGAGTATGCGACTGGTATCCTTACCTTGTTTAACCGTCTTGATGTTGATATTCATGAGACTGAAATATTTGATACATTTTACCGTAATTTGGCTCCTAACTATAAACTTTTCATAAAGAGGTCTGAGGTAAATTGTGTGGATGATATAATCAATCTAGGGCGCGAATACGAGTCTACTCTTCAACTGAATCACTTATATCAAACCCCTCCTCCGCCCGATACCTGTTCTTTCCCTGACACCGCCTGTCGCTCTGTGTCTAAATCGGTCTCCTTTGCCCGACCGCTCTCTTCTGCGTCATGCACTGATCGTTCTGATTACCGGTCAAAACCTCCTCACTCTTTAAATAATATGGCAGGCAGTCTTCAAAATCAAAACGTACCCCGTAGGGGGACGTCTAGGTCCATTACATGCTGGAATTGTGGGAAAGATGGACACGTCTTCATGCTGTGTAACTCGAAGCCCCCAGTAAAATGCTGTCAGTGTGGCTTAGTTGGCGTGTTTCATGATATCTGTCCTCGATGCAATGGAAACTAGGGAAATTGATCCCGCGCCAGCGTGTAGGCCCGCCGCTGGTGCCCCAAGCCTCTTCAAACCGCAAAGTTTGTGGTCTTCCCTTTGCGTCTCCTTGGGCCAAAATTATTTCCGGCTCGCGCTCGCTATATGCCCTTTTGGATACCGGATCCTCGAGTTCTTTCATAAATCAGTCTGTGGTAGAAGGCATGGCTTTGAAACACCTTCGAGATAGTGAATGTTCCGTAACATACGTGTCTGCCAATGGCCATCGTATGTGTCCCACCGGACGTGTTCGTATCCATTTCAAAATTCACAATTTTTCCTGGGACTGGAATTTTAACGTTGTTCCCGATTTGACTGTTCCCCTCATCTTTGGATCTGATTTCATGTTAGCCACCGGGTTATCTATCGATTTTATCAGCTGTTCATTTGCCTTTCGCTTTCGATCCAATGAAAACTTCCATTTCGAGGTTCCTACTGGTAATAATCCGTTATGCCTTATATCAAACGGCATTCCCATTATTGACCCGTCTGATCTTTCCAATGACCAAGTATCCGTGCTCAATGATCTTCTAAAAGATTTCCCTGAGGTACTTACTGCCAAATTAGGGTGTGACAAAGAATTTTCGTACTGCATCGAACTGAAAGATCGTACTCCCGTCAGACACCCACCTTTCAGTTGCTCCCCTCCCAAGCTCGCCGCTATGAGAAAGTGTATCAATGAACTCCTGGGGAAAGGCGTCATTAGCCCATCAAAGTCTTCTTTTAGTAGCCCCGCCTTTCTGATTCCCAAAAAGGATGGCCCACCTCGTCTTGTGATTGACTATCGATCTTTGAATCGCAATGTTATATTCGACAGTTTCCCTCTCCCAACCATCGAATCTGCCCTGCAATCCTTCGGGAAGGCCCAGTTCTACTCTGTTTTTGACTTCAATTCTGCCTATTTCCAGATTCCTCTCGACCCTAGTTGCCGAGAATTTACGGCTTTTGCCACCCCCTTTGGCTTATATCAATTTAATAAAGTTCCCATGGGTATTTCAGTAGGCGGCCAAGCGCTGAGTCGCATCCTTGACTCCGTCTTCGGTGATTTAAAGTTCTCTTGTTTATTCTCGTATTTAGACGACGTCGTGATCTTTTCCGACACATTTGAGGTACATGTCGCTCATTTTCGCGAATTTTTCACTAGGTTGAAGAGGCACGGATTCACTGTCAATCCTGAGAAGGCATCTTTGTGTTCTAGAAGGATAACGTTTTTAGGACATATCGTTTCCGGCTCCGGCATATCTGTTAATCCTGAGAGAGTGAAATGCATTCGTGAATTTCCCAGGCCAAAGAACCTACGAGCTGTCCGTAGATTTCTTGGCATGATTGGATTTTATTCTAGATTCATCCCCAACATTTCTGAAATCTCAGCCCCCCTGAACTCGTTGAAAAAGAAAAATGTTCGTTTCTTCTGGAGCGATGCTCAAGAGCAAGCTTTTTGCCAACCTAAAGATGCCCTCTGTCAAGCTCCCGTATTGCACAACCCTGACTTTAACGGGGAATTTGTCCTTCAGTGTGACGCTAGTGATATTGCTGTCTCTGCTGTATTGAACCAAAGAATGGAGAACGATCATCTTGTCCCCATTGCTTATTTCAGTAAGAAATTGCTCGACTCTGAAACCAGGTACTCCACGTACGAAAAAGAATGTCTGGCTGTTGTCCTTGGTGTCGAGAAATTTCACTCGTACCTCGAACACCGACATTTCTGGATTCATACTGATAACCAAGCACTATCTTGGATGGCTGCCAATGTCAAAAGGTTAGGGAGGACTGCTCGTTGGATTCTCCGACTGTCGTCTTATAATTTCACTGTTGTTCATGTAAGAGGTAAAGATAACATTGTTGCCGATTGTTTGTCGCGCATGTTTGAAGGTGGCGAGACAACTGATTACGAGATCGGGTGCAGTCCCGATAATCATCTCCCGGTCTGCATCCTTCGAAACTACCCCTTCAGTTTTACCGAATTGTCTGAATTCCAGAAGAAAGACGATAAATGTATCCGTCTAGCCGATAGACTTTCGAAGAAGGAACAAGGTTGGGAATCCTTTGAAATAAAAAGGGGCCTTTTGTGTCACAAAAGTCTTCACAACCGTACTTCTAAAATCTTCGTCCCCCAGAATCTGAGACCCATGATCTTAAATTATTATCACGATTCTCATTTAGGCGCTCATCTCGGTCAGTTAAAATACTTTCACAAAATTTCCCGGAATTATTACTGGCCGAACTTAAAAAAGGAAGTCTTCGAGTATGTCAAAACCTGTGATGTTTGCCAAAAATGTAAGCCTGCTCAGAATACTCAGATTGGTTTTCATTCCGCCGACGTTGCCAATTCTCCTGGTGATAAACTATTCATTGATTTCTTTGGACCCCTAACTCGATCTCAATCTGGCAACGTGGGTATCTTATCTATTATCGACGGTTTTTCGAAATTCATTTGGCTGTTCCCAGTTCGTAAAATTAACTCTAACGTCACGGTGAATTTGTTAACTAAACACATCTTCGGAGTTTTTGGTCCACCTAGGACGCTTGTCTCTGACAATTCTTCGATCTTTACCGGCGCTAAGTTCCGTAATTTATGCTTCTCCTGGGATATAAAACATATCCGTCTGAGCCCTCATCACCCTCAACCGAACCTTGTTGAAAGATTTCATCGAAATCTAAAAATCTGTTTGTCTGCCTTCCATTATAACACCCAATCCCTTTGGGATTGCTATCTCTCTTTTTTTAGCCTAGGATTCAACACTGCCATGCACGAGTCCAGCCGGTTCACGCCTGCCGAATTATTTTTGGGCAGGGTCCCCAACGATCCACTCTCTTTGAAATGGAATGTGGAGTATCTCTCCGAACCCTCCCGACGTCTGGATGTCCTGGAGAAATGGAAGATAGCCTCCGAGCAACTGATTAAAGCCAGAGACAGGGTGGCCCAGAGGTATAACAAGGGAAGAATGCCTGTGCCTTTCCGCGTCGGAGATCTGGTCCTGGTAAAGAGGTTCCCTGTCAGTTCTACCATGGATCACATTAGTAAAAAGCTGTGTCGAAAGTGGTCTGAGCCCCGAAGGATCACTGAGTTTCTGGGACCTGTTACGGTAAAAGTGGAGGATCTCTCCGGCCGTGTGCAATCAAAGGCGCACGTTTCCATGTTAAAAAAGTATTACTCCAGAAGTTCGTAGCATTGATTTATCTAGCACCCTTAAGATGTATTGGACTTGATAATATGGAGTTAACTTTGACTTGTTGCATGCACGTATGCTTATATTGTTTTGTGTTTCAGGTAATGATTGCCCTGTGAGAAACACTTGTATTGTAAGGAAAAGAAACGTATTGATAGCTCGACCAAATTCCTTCGCAATCCACCCTCAGTGACTGAGAAGAGGTCGGAGTGTGTTGAAGTACTGTGGTCTGAACTTGTTTAATTCACTGGATTATTAATCGACAGATACATATGTTTGCCTGACTTGCCATAACTCTCCTTGGAGTCAATTACCGCTCGGTGAAAGGACACTGATGCCTGTTTAGTTCTTAATGAATCTGTGTTTGATAACGAAAGGACGTTTATTATATTGTATATCTTCAAAATAAGGTGTAACTATGACGTGTGTATAGATGTTTTCATATTCTGTTGTCCATTTTTAATGCCTGAAGTTATTGTTTAATTGATACGCTTAGTTATAGGGTGTGTACACACTTAGTGTTAAGTTTTGCCCGTGGTAAAATGAGCCCTTCCTGCCTGATCACCAAGTAAGGACTCATTTTCGAGGGGGTGTGGAGAAGATGTGCCGCACCAAGTTTCCCTTGGTGGCGCACTCATCTGTATGTAATACACTCTTTGACCGCTATCGACTTTTTGGTCGATCTATTCCCCGGACGTGACGTATGACTCGGTTTCTCCTTGACATAGCGCGCTTCCGGCCATCAGCCGAAGTGCCCTCTTAGTCAGTCTTGTGCTCGCCTTCTTTGAAATAAGTTCGCAGGACGGTTGTAGCCGACATGGCGGTCGAGACAACAATGTACTTTTTGAGATACGAGATCTTTGACCTGTGCCGTTTATATTTCCTGCAGTATATTTATCTACTTGAATGCCCGGCTCTTTATCTCGGTCGCTATTTTGTGACTACCTAATGCTCTGAGCAACGCCTGACTATTTAGGTAACTTTTTTGGCTTGCTGTGGTTGCGTGGGCGTATTAGTTATGTTCATTTAACCGTTAATGCTGCATTTTGTCTTATTGCTAGTTTTCTCTGATCTTGTGTGTTCTGTTTTTGTGTGACTTAAACCCGTAAGGATGGAGGATGGTTTTAGTCAGTGGTGTGTTTGTTTGGCGTGTATGTGGTCTGAAGTTCGAGACCTATTGCCATTTTTCTTTAATTTGTCGATCCTCTACCAGGCCGAGCTCTTGATGCGTGACGTTGTGTTTGACGCTATGACTGGTATTCATGTTCGTCCGTGGTGAGGCGATATGAATACGTTGCAAGCGTGATGGTTACGTTGAAGCTACTGTGTATTATGTGGGGATATGCCTTGCCTTGATGCGGCAATCCTTTGTTATTTTACGCGTCTTGTATTGTGCTCATGAGTCCATGAAAGCTTTGTCTTGCTATGCGGATCTCTCTGTGTTCGTTATTGTAATGTGAAAATGGGAACTAATATTTACTGGACATAACTGAATTATTACATCAAAGCATCTAAGTGTATTTATTTATTCATCTGTCATGTCGACTTGTGTATCCAGCCGTTATCTGTATTATCGGTCATTGTTGGAACTGTTTCCTAACTGTGGAAGTTACCAGACCAATTTAATTCAAGTTATCTATCCATTATTGTCAGGCATTTGACTGGATTCTGTATTGCGCCGTATTATCATTTGTAACTTCTGCGCATTTTCGCGGTGCACGCATTGAATTATGGGACTGCCTCTCGGCTAGCTCGGTGTGAGCTCAGTAGTCGGCAGTAGTCAGCTTGCCGTTACTCTCCAAGATGGCTGTGTTGTATGGAGCTCCCAAGCAGACGGTTTGGCGAGAAGGGAAAGCTATTATAATGGAGCTTGACTCCGGCGGTTAAACATAATGTGAGGGCTAGGCCCTATTATTCCTTCAAAGTTATCCAGTGTGCTCCAACCCTTTTTTGTTCTTAATGTAACATGTAAACTTGGTGCAGTGAGTAACCATTATCGGCATGAAATGTTTTATGTGTCTTGTAAGTTTGGATACCTTAACTCAAGTAAGTACTGAAAATTATAATTTATTGAAGGGATCCCATTCGTTCAGGCACCAGTGTGAGTAATTTCATCGTGGACATGAGCAACATTATAAACGACAATTTTGGTAGAGTGCAACCTTGTAAGCAAAATTTGATATCTGTTTGAACTGAAACCGTTTGAAAAAGAAAATGTAATGTAATGTAGGGAGCGCGGGATGGCTAGTTATGCATCAATGAGGTGATATTTGTGTAAGTGATTTTGTCTTACGTTTTTGTCGGGGTGCATTTTTGCCAACTGTGTTTCTTGATATTCATTATGATGGCGATTATGATTATTATTATTATTATTACTTTTATTTTTTGGTAATTCATTTCGGTGCGTGTTTTCTCCCTTAGTGTTGTCCTGTTTGGTTGATATTGCTGTCTAATTTTGTCCTATTGCCTTCGTGGCTGGTTATCTGTACGTAATGATTATCGCATTGTTACAGGCCTTAATTAATGACACCTCATATTCGCATCGTAGCGCATTCCACGGCCCCCTCTGTTCTAAAGTATGTAAATCGCTGGTGAATTAATTAAGTAAGGTTAATGTAAACTGGTACCATCACCTCTTGGATAAATAATTATTATTATTATTATTTTAATAACTTAAAATCTTAAAATTGAAATTTGCTGGTCTAAATTAAGTTTAATAATGGGAGTTTTCTTTCGTTGTCTTATTACCTTTTCTCCCATTGTTTGGGTTTCTTGCTTTTGTCTTTATTACGTCATGTCACCCCTTCTTATCTAATCTGATGATACGTTAATATTTTGGGTGGCTTTGAGGATTATTATGGGATCTTGGCTTCGCGTCGGTAACGGGTAGCTTCTGTTTGGTGTTTCGGTGTCCTTTATTATTTTTATGAGTGCACCGTTAATTGTAAATTTCCTTTAATATACTTCATTTTGTTCGGATTGCTCTGCACTATTATTTTATTGTGTTTTCATCTAGCTCGTTTCTTTAGTGTAATGTTTATTCCCGGTTGGAGCCACTAAATTTTCTTCTTTTTCGTGTGTCCTTGTGTGCGTCTTGTAACTTAGAATTTTGTAGTGTAGCAAATTTCAGTTTTAAAGTGATTTTATATCGCGGGCCCGCATATCGGTTGCAACCAATTTTAATGTTTCTATATGTAAGGTAATGAGTTATTAATGAATTTTCAAACCTTAATTTCGGCGGAAGCCTATGTTTATGTGAGCTTCATTTTTCCTTAATTTCAACTTTATTTTAAAATACTGTTTTCCTCATCTAGCTTGATTGCATTTTTAAATTTCAGAAAAAGAATTATATATTTTTTTATTGTTCTTATTTTATACCATTTTCAAATTACATTTGCTTAGTAAATTTTCTTCATTTCAAATTTATCTGGTGTGTCATTTAGTAGCTAGCAGTATTTACCTGGCAACCTGTCAAAGTTATGTAAGATCCTGGCCTTTTTAATTCTCGCTTTGCCTTCCACGCTTCATATTTTATGCTACTGCCTTTCGGTAAGTATTGTGCTTGTTTTCTTCTTGATGTTTGTGCTTTTCTTTTGAATGTTTGGTTTACTAATTGGTAAGGTTGCAGTAGTGAGTGGTAGCAATTCGCTGTGGTTTCAGTTATTGTTATTCTAACACCTTGATAAGTTGCCCAGGCCAACATTGCTAGTTGCTCAAAATAAAATAACTGGTATTTAAACTTGTATTTGTAAGACCAAGTGTAAAGTCTAATCTAACTGTTGTCTGTTTCATGTCAATCATGGAGTCTCGCCCCTTGCCAGTTCCTAGAATGTTGCGGAAGCTGGAGTTAAGCTATGAGGTGCAGATTCGTGGTAGGAAGCCATCCGGTACTATCCAGGGTGACGTAGAATTGCTTTCAGAAATTGCTGATCTCCCCATTGTTGTACCTGACATGTCAGAAGCAGAGATTGGTGAGTCTGTTTTGTTCATTACTGATGCCTTAGATGAAATAAGTGAATTAACTGAAGCCTTTAAAACATCTCAACCTTCAGAGTACCAGGTACAGAGACAAATAGCTCGTGTAACGCATTACACGAATCGCCTCCAGGATCTGTTTACCTTAAAAATGGATCGGTCCACTCTGAACCAATGTACTGTGTTGCTAACTAGGGCTGTTAACATATCTGCTGATTTGAACGTCATCATGCAAACTCTTAAATTGGGAAGTATTAATATTAATGCTGGTTCTCAAGATAATGACCCCAATATTTCTGCTGCTCATGATTTTAACCAACCCATTTCTAGCTCTGTTTTGGGTAATCACTCGTTAGCTGCTTTTCATGGCCAACCTGTATTATTGGTTGATAATCCTGGCATGCTAAGGTGCGATAATGTGAACCCTGTTTGTGATTTGCTTAAAGGGGTTAACAAGTTGTCCATTGATTCAATTGAGGAAACAGTGTCCTTTTTGAGATTACTGGTCGAGGTTAAAGAGACCGCAAATTGTTTTAAACTTAGCTCTTCCAGTGTATTCCGAACCCTATTTTCCCATTGTGTTGGTATCCTTAAATCTGAGATCTTAGAAGCTTGTTGGGGTGATACTACCTTGGACCAATTTCATGATGGAATTTTAAGGAAGTTTATACCTTTCAGAGCGCTCAAGGATTTAACAGCGAAACATTGTTTTCGGGTACAGTTGTATTCTGAAAGCCTGTTTAACTATGTCAATGACCTTAAGTTTTATTGTAATGTGTTCAGGCTATCTATTGATGAGGCAAATATGGTAGATAGTATAATGAGTGGTGTATCCCCTGAGTACCGTTCATACCTGTCCTTTAGGAAATGTCCTGAAACCTTTAGTGAGCTGAAAGTGGCTTGTATTAAGGCTGAAGAAGCCAAACATGGTGATAGTTGTAGACCTGTTAATGTACCCCCTCCAACTGGTCCTTCTCCTAGGCAGTCGTCTGGCCTGAACGCCAGTAGTTTAGGTGCTGTTTCAAAAAAATGTTTTGCTTGTGGGTCTAAAGACCATCTGAGGAACAAATGCCCATTGGTAAAGAGGAAGAATTTGCCTACTAGTAATTTTCCTAGCCCCCAATTTCAAGGCGTTGCTTACCCGGTGCCAAATTATCCACCTCCCTCTGCTAATTTCAACTTGAGTAATACTAATCAGCGCATCTGACTAGGTGAAAGTACTGATAACGCAAGCCCCTCCATGAGTAATTTGAATGACCATGATAATACTTATGTCTATGATAATGATGTTGTTTGTCCTGGTGACTGTAAAAGTATTTCAGGGAGTGTCCATTCTAAAATTCCGATTATTCCTGTAGAAATCAATAATGAGCCTACATTTGCACTAGTGGACTCTGGCAGTGTTACCTCTGCTATTAATTGGTCTTGGTTTTCTAAAAATCAATCTGTCTGTAAATTTCCGAACCTTGAGCCCCTTTCAACTGTGTTTCATGCCGCAAACGGCTCTGTCTTGGATGTTAAAGGTCATGTAAAGGTCAAAATTCGTATTAATCATTTCACCTGGAAATTTAAATTCATTGTGGTCGAAGGGTTATCGCATGATGTAATTCTTGGTTACGACTTTGCTGTTCACGTAGGATTAATTCTTGATGCCCATAATCGTTTTCTGTCTTTCAAGTTTTGTACAGACTATGCTCTGCCATTGGTCAATTATCTCCCTTGTTCTGGTAAACATCTCTGTTCTATTGATGCACACGACCAAGTTACTGAGGAAAAATGTGACCTGAGTCATTTAACTAGTGAACAAGCTCAACTGATACATGAATTGTGTGATGAATTTCCTGAGGTATACACGGATAAGCTAGGGGTAACTAATGTGCTTGAGTATAAAATTGATGTGAGTGACACCATCCCTGTTCGATCTCCTCCCTATCGTCTATCTCCCCCACGTATGAAGGTTCTGAAAGAAATTATTGATAAGATGCTTGAGGAAGGAGTTATCAGGCCTTCAACTTCTGCTTATGCGTCCCCCATCTTCCTAGTCCCTAAGCCCCAAGGTGGCTTCAGGCCTGTGATCGACTACCGATCTCTCAATAAGAAGATTATCTTGCAATCAATTCCACTACCTGACTTGCATACTTGCTTTTCATTCTTCTATGGTGCTAAATTTTATTCTGTATTTGATCTCAATCAGGCGTATCACCAGATCCCTCTGGCCGAGGAAAGTAAGCATTTAACCGCATTTATCACGGACTGGAACTTATACGAGTACGAACGAATCCCGTTTGGCCTCAGTACGGGCGCAGCTGTGTTGTCGAGACTACTAGATTCCATATTGTCTGACATTAAGTTCAGGTTTGTGTACAATTATCTTGACGATGTCGTCGTGTACTCGGAAACCTTTGAGGAACACCTCTCTCATATCAGGGAAGTGGTTCGTCGCTTTAAGCAAGCTGGTCTCACTGTCAAGCGATCTAAAGTTTCCTTTGCGCAGCCTCGTATGTCTTTCCTGGGTCATATCGTATCACCTAATGGTGTAGCTGTGGACCAGAGTAGAACCCAAGCCATCTATGATTTTCCAGTACCTAAGGATCAGAAGGGAATAGCCCGCTTCGTTGGTATGGCCAATTTTTTCCGAAAATTTATCCCAAATTTTGCCCAAATTGCTGCTCCCCTTAATGCCCTTCGGCGTAAGGATGTTAAATTTGTCTGGAAGGAACCTCAACAAATTGCTTTTGATAAACTTAAATCTGCTCTGGCAAACGCCCCTGTCCTGGCTATTCCTAACTTCTCAAAACCTTTCATTATTCAAACTGATGCTTCTGGCTCTGCCGTTGCTGGTGTCCTCCTCCAAGAAGATGAGCTAGGTAGGAGACCCATTGCTTATGCCTCGCGTACCCTGAATTCTGATGAAATGAAGTATTCCATATACGAACTTGAATGTTTGGCCGTTATTTTTTCCCTTGAAAAGTTCCGCATGTATGTAGAACACTCTAAATTTCTTCTTGAAACTGACAATATGGCACTTAGTTGGGTATTAAATAGACCTAAGCGCACGGGTAGGTTGACCCGTTGGGCAATCCGCATCTCCGCCTTTAATTTTGATGTTCGCCACATCCGTGGTACTGAAAATGTTGTAGCTGATGGATTGAGTAGGATGTTTGGTGAAAAGCCTCTTCACCCTCCTGATTTTGATGTCAATTCCCTTCCTAACCATTGTGCATGCCAATCCAATTGCATTAATGCTATCTTGACTGACTCTCCGTTGCTGTTCCATGATATGTCAAAATTGCAAGCTAGTGATCCTGAAATTAGTTCTATTGTTAAACAACTTGAAGATGGTAACGTCGTTAAACCTTATAAGCTTGTTAACAATGTCCTATGTTGCAAGGCCAGACATGACAATAAGTACAAAATTGTGTGTCCTCAAATCCTCATCCCTGAAATCTTTAAGTATTACCATGACTCCCCCATGGGAGGACATTTAGGTGTTTTCAAAACTCGTCAAAAGATACGAACGCATTTCATATGGAAGAATATGGATTTTCACATTAGAGAAATGGTCAAAGCTTGTAGACTGTGCAGTATAAGTAAACCTAGTTTGAATACCCGTGTTGGGTTGTTGTCCTCATCTCACCCTACTAAACCAATGGAGAGACTGTTCATTGATTATGTCGGAGCGTTCCCATTAAGCTCTAAAGGAAATCGATTTGCACTAGTGTGTGTTGACGGTTTTACCCGTTTTACTTGGATTTTCCCGACGAGAAAGATGGATGCTCAGACCACTATATCTTGTCTCAATTCGATCTTTTCTGTATTTGGTCCTCCTAAGTTTATTGTGTCTGACAATGCTAGATCCTTTGCATGTAGCCTGTTTAGGAAGTTCTGCTTTGATCTCTCGATATCTCACGTCACCACTACTCCTTACTATCCCAACCCCAGTTTTGCTGAAAGAGTTAACCGCAACTTACGTGCTGCCCTCATTGCATACCATCATAACCAACAATCTAAATGGGATTCTTGTATTCATTGGCTTACTTATGCGTTTAATTCATCTGTTCACGAGTCTCATGGCCAAACACCCATGTCTTTAATGCTTGGATTTACCCCATTTTCCCCCATTTCTAATGTGCTTAACATTGATTCCCTCCTCCCTGATGATCCAGATCCGGAGGAGATTCGTAAAATGTGGAACAGAGCTAGAGCAAAACTTGTTGTTTCCTATGATAATGTGCAAAAGAAGTATGACAAAGGACGCAGGCCTACCAATCTATCTGTGGGTGACACTGTTTTTGTCAAGTCTTATCCTAGTAGTAAAGCTGTAAATAAATTTTCTGCTAAATTAGCAGCTCGTTATCACGGTCCTTGTACGGTATTAGAGTTCTTAACTCCAGTATCCTTGTTAGTTAACGACCCTATTGCCAAACGCATTAGACGTGTACACTTGAGTCAAATTAAGCCTACTTGATCAACAAAATTTTGTAAACATATTTATGGTCATGTAAACTGAATTCCTTAAAAATAGCGTTTATTATTTTCTTCAAAATTATGTAACTTACTCACACGCAAGATACATTGTCAGATATTACTATCGATGACAGACTATGTAAATTATTATGATTATAAACTTCAAGTGACATCAAAACTTATACATCTAAATTTTCAACGGTATCCTCCATCAGACATTTTCGAGTGCTACTTCGTTTCGGCTGTTCGAGTGATTAGTTATGTGCCATGCCACGACGCCATTAATGCCTGTGTTGTGTATTTCGACCTGCAAAATTATTTACGGTCTTTAGAACATTATTCTGTGCTCCGACATATTATGTTGCAGTTTGTGTTGCGCGCGCTTTTCCAACCATGCAACTACCTTAAGAGAGCAAGAATGTATGATACCTATGGTTGCCTACTACGCTCTGTACTGGTATGATAATCCTACTCTGTGTCATGTACTGTCAACTTGTGTGGTGTGTGATGAGACGCTGGCCACGTTGCATCCCATTCTGCTCACACTCAACATGTAATCTGCTAGTATTGTGTGAAGGTCAACATTCCTGCAACCAAGTAAGACCATTCCTTGTTATTTGAACCTGAAAAAAAAATTTTGGTGTCTCTCTTCCTGTATCCAACGTATGAAGATTTGTTTGGACATTGAAATTATACCATTGGCATGCTATCCATTGTTTTGGACTTGCGCCTCCCCTGTGTTTTGGCTTCGGGAGGGGAGAACTGTAATGTGAAAATGGGAACTAATATTTACTGGACATAACTGAATTATTACATCAAAGCATCTAAGTGTATTTATTTATTCATCTGTCATGTCGACTTGTGTATCCAGCCGTTATCTGTATTATCGGTCATTGTTGGAACTGTTTCCTAACTGTGGAAGTTACCAGACCAATTTAATTCAAGTTATCTATCCATTATTGTCAGGCATTTGACTGGATTCTGTATTGCGCCGTATTATCATTTGTAACTTCTGCGCATTTTCGCGGTGCACGCATTGAATTATGGGACTGCCTCTCGGCTAGCTCGGTGTGAGCTCAGTAGTCGGCAGTAGTCAGCTTGCCGTTACTCTCCAAGATGGCTGTGTTGTATGGAGCTCCCAAGCAGACGGTTTGGCGAGAAGGGAAAGCTATTATAATGGAGCTTGACTCCGGCGGTTAAACATAATGTGAGGGCTAGGCCCTATTATTCCTTCAAAGTTATCCAGTGTGCTCCAACCCTTTTTTGTTCTTAATGTAACATGTAAACTTGGTGCAGTGAGTAACCATTATCGGCATGAAATGTTTTATGTGTCTTGTAAGTTTGGATACCTTAACTCAAGTAAGTACTGAAAATTATAATTTATTGAAGGGATCCCATTCGTTCAGGCACCAGTGTGAGTAATTTCATCGTGGACATGAGCAACATTATAAACGACAATTTTGGTAGAGTGCAACCTTGTAAGCAAAATTTGATATCTGTTTGAACTGAAACCGTTTGAAAAAGAAAATGTAATGTAATGTAGGGAGCGCGGGATCGCTAGTTATGCATCTATGAGGTGATATTTGTGTAAGTGATTTTGTCTTACGTTTTTGTCGGGGTGCATTTTTGCCAACTGTGTTTCTTGATATTCATTATGATGGCGATTATGATTATTATTATTATTATTATTATTATTACTTTTATTTTTTGGTAATTCATTTCGGTGTGTGTTTTCTCCCTTAGTGTTGTCCTGTTTGGTTGATATTGCTGTCTAATTTTGTCCTATTGCCTTCGTGGCTGGTTATCTGTACGTAATGATTATCGCATTGTTACAGGCCTTAATTAATGACACCTCATATTCGCATCGTAGCGCATTCCACGGCCCCCTCTGTTCTAAAGTATGTAAATCGCTGGTGAATTAATTAAGTAAGGTTAATGTAAACTGGTACCATCACCTCTTGGATAAATAATTATTATTATTATTATTTTAATAACTTAAAATCTTAAAATTGAAATTTGCTGGTCTAAATTAAGTTTAATAATGGGAGTTTTCTTTCGTTGTCTTATTACCTTTTCTCCCATTGTTTGGGTTCCTTGCTTTTGTCTTTATTACGTCATGTCACCCCTTCTTATCTAATCTGATGATACGTTAATATTTTGGGTGGCTTTGAGGATTATTATGGGATCTTGGCTTCGCGTCGGTAACGGGTAGCTTCTGTTTGGTGTTTCGGTGTCCTTTATTATTTTTATGAGTGCACCGTTAATTGTAAATTTCCTTTAATATACTTCATTTTGTTCGGATTGCTCTGCACTATTATTTTATTGTGTTTTCATCTAGCTCGTTTCTTTAGTGTAATGTTTATTCCCGGTTGGAGCCACTAAATTTTCTTCTTTTTCGTGTGTCCTTGTGTGCGTCTTGTAACTTAGAATTTTGTAGTGTAGCAAATTTCAGTTTTAAAGTGATTTTATATCGCGGGCCCGCATATCGGTTGCAACCAATTTTAATGTTTCTATATGTAAGGTAATGAGTTATTAATGAATTTTCAAACCTTAATTTCGGCGGAAGCCTATGTTTATGTGAGCTTCATTTTTCCTTAATTTCAACTTTATTTTAAAATACTGTTTTCCTCATCTAGCTTGATTGCATTTTTAAATTTCAGAAAAAGAATTATATATTTTTTATTGTTCTTATTTTATACCATTTTCAAATTACATTTGCTTAGTAAATTTTCTTCATTTCAAATTTATCTGGTGTGTCATTTAGTAGCTAGCAGTATTTACCTGGCAACCTGTCAAAGTTATGTAAGATCCTGGCCTTTTTAATTCTCGCTTTGCCTTCCACGCTTCATATTTTATGCTACTGCCTTTCGGTAAGTATTGTGCTTGTTTTCTTCTTGATGTTTGTGCTTTTCTTTTGAATGTTTGGTTTACTAATTGGTAAGGTTGCAGTTATGTGTCTGGACAAAACTGATTATTCTACCCGTATACATTTCTTTTGGGTCTCTATGGTGAGTGTGTACGTGTGGCTGTGCTGTATGCTTGCCTGATTAACAGCATTCTCCTTTTCTTACAGTGTTATTTTTTAAAATTTTATTTACATTTTCTTATTTTCATTCCTCGGGCTATTTGCTGGCCTAATTATATATTTACGTTTGTTGTTTTCATTTGAATGAGTCTTCTTTCATTGTTAGCATTGTTTACTCGCCTCGTAACTATGGCAGCCATATTTATTCTTTGATTTTTTCTTCCTTGCTGGGATGCTGTGTCTTTTCAAATGGGGGATTGTTGCGTGATGGATCTCTTCTCTGGGATGCTGGTCCATATACATGGAGATGTGTGAGATGTAACGTGTATGTTTTTATTTGATGTGCGTGTAAGTTCTTTCGATGTATGTCCACTGATATTAGTTCATTGCGAGGACGAATGTGTCATACGTCGCGTTTGTGGAATTATGCGGTGAGAGTAAATCGTATGTTACAAGTTTGTGATTGTAAGAAGCTTGTGTGGCCATGTTTGATATCTTTTCAATCTGCCTCTTGATATGATTGGATGAATAACCTACACGATAAGTTTCTACGCATATCTCCGTGAGTAATGTTTCAAACTTGGATATTTTTATTGCCTTATCTTGCTTTATTTTCATTAATAAACCCCCATGTATTTTGACCCCGTTCTTTCATTTATCGGGAAGGGTTCTGGGTTCTTTCCGTCTCCCGCTCCTCCCTTTAGTTTAATTTGGTTCGAGTCCAGCTCCAGACTGTTTTAGTCTGTTCCAGCCCGTCCACGGCCTCGTCTCATGAGGTAAGTTGGTAAGTATTCACGGACCTGTTGGTGTGTGTATGCGTGCGTGTGTGCGTATGTGCGTGTGCGTGTCTTCGGTAGCAGAGTGTGTGTAAGGCATGAGTGAATGTGTGTGTGGGTCGGGTGTGTGGGTGGAGATGTAAGGTATGGATGGAGGGCCGTAAAATGTCACCTGGCAAACAATAAGGATGTGATTTTAACTATGGGTTGATGGCCAGACATAGTTATCAGTAACTGCGCAGGCTGTGATGTGAAATGTGGATGGATGGCCAGAAAAGTATTAAATACTAAACATGAAAGCTGTGATGTAAAGTATTGGTTGACGGCCACACAATGTTATCAAGAAACTGCATGGGCTGTGATGTGAAGTATGGTTTGATGGCAGGAATATGCTACCAAGGAAATGTACAAGCTCTGATATGAAGTTTGAATGGACGGCCACACATTGTTACCCCGCAATCGCGCAGGCTCTGATGTAAGATGTGGATGGACGGCCAGACAATATTACCTAGAAACTGTACGGACTCATAAATGTGCAGTATGGTTGGATGGCCAGAAAGTTTTCCAGAGGAACTGTACAAGCTCTGATATGGAGTATGATGGATGTTACCTACTAAGTGTACAGGCTTTGATACAAAGTATGGATTGATGGCCGGAAAATGTTACCCAGTATACATGAGGCTGTGACGAGAAGTATTGGTGGATGGCTATAAATAGTTATCTGGTTACTTTGAACGCTCTGTTGTAATGTGCGGATGGATGCCACAAAGTGCCATTTATTGATCTTTCAGGCTGTGATGTGAAGTATGAATGGATGGCCAGAGAGTGTTACAAAGAAACTGTACCGCCTGTGATGTAGAGTATGGTGGATGACCAAAAATTCTCACCTAGCAAATGTGCCGGCAGTGACATGTAGTTCGGATGGATGGCCAGAAAATGTCACGTAGTAACCGTGCAGGTTGTGATGTGAAGTATGGGTGGATGCCAGCCAACTTTACATAGTAATTGTACAGGCTGTGATGTAAGATGTGGATGGACGGTCAGGCGATGTTACCTGGCCAACATGAAGGCTGCGATGTGAATAGTGGGTGGATAGTCAGACAATGTTACCAAGAAATTGTACAGGCTGTGAAGTGGAGATAAGATGGATCGCCAGACAATGTTTACATATAACCATGCAGTCTGCGATGTAAGATTAGAACGGATGGTCGGACAATGTTACCTATCCACAGTGCAGGTGTCAATGTCAATACTGGTAAGTAGGGGTTTTAAGGACCACTCTACCGCCCACACGTCGCACAATACACGGACACCTTACACACCACACCTCAATACGGTAGCATAACAACCTTCCTCTGAGGCCTGCGAGCAAGTGTTCAACGCCTCACCGCTAGAACATCGATCTTAGTCAGTCACGAGACCGATGATGGGCGGCCGTGACTGAGAGACGTACAAAGCGAAACTTTGATTTTCCTACATAGAAACGTGACACTAGTTTTAAACAATTTGTAGGCGGAAAGCTCAAGACATGTGTACCTCATTACAAACTGAACTATTATTAGTTCTGAGGAGATGTGTTGCTTGCAGAGGAATCTCGCAGAAAATACCGTTTGCTATTTAGCGAAAACACAACTTTGAAAATATTTAGGACCTGTCTGCTGTTTATACATTCTCTCTTACTGAGGCGGATAAGGTTGAATTCATAAAAATTGTTTCCCTTTAAATAGAAATATGTAACAATTCATCACAGCGACACAAAGACCCCAGATGTCAGAGATTATCTTGTTAAAAACGAAAATGAAGGCTAAGGATCGAGACCGCAGCCCTGAGGAGCGGCTCTGTTATCCGGCTCACCAGACCGCCACCAAGAGTCGCACTGTAGATCCATACAATTTTCCTCTCTTCAGAATATCGGAGTTGTTTCTGGGGTCGCTGTTTGCTCTTGGCCGGAAGTTGATCCTGTTGCTCCGCAAAGCAAGATCATCTGCTTATCTTCAACTAGGAGCTGGATCTAGACCTGCAATATTATAGACGATCCCGCTAGAAAACAGCTGTGTTCCACTGAGAGTAATAAAATCCTTGGTTTCCAAGAGACTAATGGTTCAGGGCGTAGCGCTAATATCACCCCCTGTGTCATGTGCTGTGTCGTCTTTGCTGGGAATGCTGAAAACTGCAGCCTCGGACATTCCAGAAACTGAAAAGGCAACAGAGTGAGTTTCGCGACATGATTGTAAATACATTAGAAACTGCTTCCGAAAACAATGATGTGCTTCAGATAGAAGTCACTGACTTCGGACACGTTAAGCAGAAGTTAAAGTGAAATATCCGTCAGATACCGAGTTTTGTGGCTGGTTAATCCTCTGTCCGAAATATGTCTCTGATCACAGTTCCCCAAAAACCACCGTAAAGCTCTACTTCGGTATCTGCTCAAGATGAACCTTTTTCAGAAGAGCAAAGTAACATTTGGCTGTAAATTCAGATTCACTAATTCTTCAGTGACAATCCGACAGAGACCTCACACTGAAAGTCAGTGCTGAAGTAGAAGACGCTGGTTTTACTTTTGTTACAATAACGACACACAACAATCCTCCATCTGTACTAAGCGTGGAAACTCTGCTTCGTGGGGTGGTGGTGGTGGTGGTGGTGGTGGTGGTGGTGGAGGTGGTGATTGTGGAGGTGGAGGTGGTTATAATTTAACCACCCTCTATTAACACTAAACAGAAGTTAAACTGATAATGTCGAAAAATGAAGGTATCAGCGAAAAAAGACACTGGCCCCGAAGGCCTTGAAAATGAAAGACACCGCAGGCTCCGATACCTAATACCTAAGGGGTCAGAAATGAATTAGAGTTGTCCAAGGAAGGTCAGGTAAGACAGATGAAAGTGAGGAGCGTTCTTCAAGTAAGTTGAAGCAGTGCTAGAACTTAGCTAAGTGTGCAATGGTCGTTAACCAGCGATCCCAAATCAAGAACCTCGACGGCTCCTTTTAGTCGTGTCTTACGAAAGGTAGGATTAACTTTGTTGTTATCAATCGCCTCCAGCCACAGGGGGTGTGACCCAACCAGGCCGTTAATTCTGCCATTTGACTATCGCTATGCCAATAAAAATTGAAGAGTGTCGTTTTGGTGTCAGACGTACATTGCCCCGCAGAAGCTCAAGAGGCTGTAGGAAAGCTGCAGACTGGAAGTCTGTTAGCTTACTGATAGAGAAACATCCTAAACCCAGCAATGTTCAATGTCAAAAAGACGGTACAGAATTCCTCTAACGACAACATTGCGAGAGTTCAGTCAGCGCAACTGTGCATCTCAGCACCGGCTTACTCAAGCCTAACACCATCAATACAAAAAGGAAATATAATTCTCCCGCATGACCACTGTCTACCTGAAGGTCAAGGAAAGGCTTCCTCAGGTTCCTCAAGGCTCCATGGAACCAACTGAGTCAGTAAGTGGCAGGAAAACGGAACTTCAAGACCAACAGTTCTAACTTCGTTTTAAGTAGAAAAGTAAAATAATTTCATGTTTTTCGTCATTGAAGAGCCCTCACTTTGGGAGTCCTGCAGATTTCAGTGATGCAAGCAAATGATTAGGCAATTTGCTGAATTTAGGTTGTGCTACTTTTGTCTTGAAACCTGAAGTACGTAAGTCTCCTTGGATCCCCCGTAGTTACACTGGAGTACTTTCTCTAGCTCTTCAATGTAACGCAAACTCAGATAACATCACCATAGCAAATGGATGGCGATAACAAAGACAGTCCGAAGTGCCGAAACACGGCCCACCTCATGGGAAAACTGGCCGTAATTTTCCAAACGCCAAGTGATTGCGGGTCTGTTGAAAACCACAATGGGAAATGCGACTGCGGCAGAACAAACAAGTGTTTCCTCCTCCGGCATCTCTCGCAATTAGTCAGATGACCAAACATATAGCAATTAAACACCTACGGCCTAAAGGATTCGAGATGGCCGGTATAGTATGTGTCTTCCGTGACGGCACATACTCCATCATCGCAAGTGTGGGCAGAACTCCCGCGTATCGTCGGAGTACACAATTCACCTACTCATCTCCATCTCCCGTCACTTTCGGCAGGTATGTTCAGTTTTGGCCATAAAGCGCGAGGTTGTGGCACACCATCTCAGGCGCCCTTCATGGAGATGGACTTGAGGAGTGCAGCAAAGCGGCTCCTGGGCCGTACAAAATCCATAACCATTTGAGTGACTGATCAACAGCATATGGCGTAAGGGCACTGGGATTCCAATTCCCAAGCCAGGTAAAGATTATGCCCTACAAATGGCCTCTGAAAGCTGCCTGTAGGGATGAATAATGGAAGACTCTTGCGGGCCTTCGATGAGCGAGGTTTCTTGACGTGTGTGACGGTCTGCCGTGGATCACAATTCAGGAGGCTGCTCCTCGGCAGTAGCACCTAGTCGCCGTGTTTTATTTTTACCTGGGAATGTCTCAGAACGGTACCTGGTGGTATTTTCACCATAAAACAGAGGGGATTGAGGGGACTTCATGTCCCTCATGCGTTTTCCGGTTCGTGTATTACGTTCAAAATCATGGAGATCTTTACTGAATGCCGCTCTGTTCGCAGTCGTTCCATCGCTGTACGTAGACTATCAGCTCTACATTTGAGCTCCAGAATGATGAAGGTCCCTGAGTAAAGTGTCGAACGAGTCGAGAGACAGTAGAGAAAACCACAGTTGCACACTTCTATCAACAATGGCGTGAAACCTCAATGCCCACTACATATGCCAGATGGCCTTGTATTTTATAAAAGAAGGTAACCCATTACATGTCTCATAACTTTGTTGTTTTTGAGGGAAAGCTGAACATTACGTGTCTGATGACCTTGCTGATTTTCAGGGAAGGTAGAACATCATGTGTCTGGTGACCATGTTGTTTTTAAAGGAAGGTAGAACATTACATATCTGATGACCTTGTTGTTTGTGAGGGAAGGTAGGACATTACATGTCTGATGACCTTGTTGTTTTTAAAGGAAGGTAGACCATTACATATCTGATGACCTTGTTGTTTTTGAGGGAAGGTAGGACATTACATGTCTGATGACATTGTTGTTTTTAAAGGAAGGTAGAACATTACCTATCTGATGACCTTGTTGTTTTTAAGGGAAGGTAGAACATTACATATCTGATGACCTTGTTGTTTTTGAGGGAAGGTAGGACATTACATGTCTGATGACCTTGTTGTTTTTAAACGAACGTAGAACATTATATGTCTGATGACCTTGTTGTTTTAAGGGAAGGTAGAACATCACACGTCTGATGACCTCGTTGTTCTGTAAACTTTCCCTGCAGTGAGTATTGAAACCAGAGAAAAAACGTCACGACTAATTTACAAGTATCTTTGTTATATATCAACACTGTACATGAGATCTGTTCACAGCGGGATCTCGCAGATGAAGGGCAGGCGTTCTGCACAATCGATGTTCCACAGCAGACCTGTCTCGTCAGCAAGGGCGCACTTCCTACCACGGTTCCTCTAGCTGAGCCTGGCATTTTCCCCACTAATTTCTTGTCAGGCTCCTCTCTCTTATCTTTCTTGTGCGACCTCTCTGGGTCAACACTTGTTCTAGTCCGACACCGACGGCCTTGGGAGTCTTTCATAATCACGACCGTCGTGGGGCTTCTCTATCTTTCCGGTACCTTCAATTTTTAGAAATGCCGGACCTCTTCTGATTGGTGTTAATAGAGGATGGTCTCCCAGTGGTATTCCTATTAGAACAATATTCACTGATGTTCTACTTGACTGCACTGTTAAGCCACCAGTAATCTTATTCTAAAAATAATTTCTATTGATGGCAACAACTTACCACGTGAGCGGTTCGTCAAACTGGTATTACATATTGCTATCATGAAGTCAACCAGGTCCGTGTAAATGAGATCGGAATATGTTCACAGATCTACGAATTGGAGCGATGTCAATTTTATCTACGCTTTTCACAGGCAGCTGAAGCACTTTGTGGAAATTTATAAAGAAGTCTTGGATGTTATCTCGTGCTCTAGTTTTCAATCCGATAACTTTGATGTTACGAAGCTGGGACTTCATGTCGATACGCCGTGTGCTGCCAGTTGTACTCTATTACGTGCATTCCCACATTCTGTTCCGCTCTTCTGTATTGAATTGCATTCCCTATCGTTACGCACCGCGGTATTTCTATTCTGACATGATGTACTTATTCTTACAATTCTATTAATAAATAGTCCGTCCCTTATAAGACACAGTCATCGCTTTCGGTATATTTTCAACATTTTCAAGTTTCGTAATTCTTATCCGTGTGTTTTGAGGTTGCGACAACATTGTTGTTTTATTTTCCCGATAAGTACGACCCCGTGGGTAGGGACCATAGAATACATCCATGGTATTCCCTGCCAATCGTAAGAGGATAACAAAATGCGCCCCAGGAGCTCTTCATTTTGGAGCGTGACTTAGTGACCGTGGGGAACTTAGCTGAGTCCTGGCATTACTTCCACATAATTTTGTCAGGCTCCTCACTTTCATCTATCCTTGGTTAACTCTCGTTCTTGTCCGACCACGGCGATATTACATTTTCGATACCTGAGGAGACTTCCATCTCCCCCTTCCCTTTCTTTAGGCGATACCTTCATCTCTCGAAGTGTCGACCCTTTTCATTCTTTTGCCCCATTAGTGGATGGCTGGCCAATTTTAGTTCCTCATAAAATACAAATACCACCATACCAGCACCCAATAACTGAAAATAGTAATAAGAAACAAATGCCGACATGAAATATTGACCGATCTGCCTCAGAGGCGATGAAGTCTTGTCGCTATAACGTACCACAGTGGTTCGGGTGATTGAATAGGCCATTGAAGAAGTTGAAGTACATGCTGATGCTCCTCAAACCAAGATCAAATCCACTATGCCTGGAGCACTGTCGTCTGAAGAAGTTGTGGCAGTGCCTTGTTATACATCTGTTGACCTAAAATGTCCACTTAGTAAGAATCGCGCCGTGCTGTCAGAAACTCACAACATTATAAACGACTAGTGTTGTATGACAAGTAATTGGAAATAAGAACCACACATGTTAATGTATTTATGAAACAAAAGACAGATAGTCGTTACCCCTGGAAGTACTGAACGCTGAAAGGCATAACAGTCTATAATGATAATGTATGTATGTATGTTAATAGTCTTTAATACATACTATGGAGATAACATGGTTTGCATAGTGCAAATGATCCATTCACTGAGAGATAGTATTTAACACGTAACAGTTCGAGATCTTGTAATGTGTAACTGGTGCCAATGATTCCCGTTTCCTCAGTAACTTTGTGTAAGGCAACAGAAGTGCCGTTGTAGCTGTGTACATCATCACACGAGGGAATCACTTCGTAGAAATGAGCGTCTGTCTATAACTGTGGAAACATTCTCATTATTTCAATATCGTCCTGAATGACGAACAAAATAGGGATTTAATACATGAAAGATCTGGCCAAGGTATCCTCACAGCCACCGATCTCTAGCACTCGGCGTGCTGGTAGTACCTGGATATCGTAACGTGCCATGCTGTGTTCCAGTGAGTAACATCGGATATAAACAAGACTCCTTCATGCGATGGTTTTCTAGGAAGATCCTTCCCATCTGTAATTTTTCTACTTTCATTGAGCACGCCCGCTGACGAAACTATGCCCATCCCGATCTGTCACCCGTAGTGCACATTTTATAACAGACACAAACATATCTAAAGTCAATACAAACCAGTGAACCACCCAAAAGTCAGCCAAAGTGAAGCGATGAGAATCATAATTGCGATGAACGAAATACACTAAGGCACAGTGCAAATATCACCCCCAGTGGAGTGATAGTGTCAGACTGCACTTGTTGGTGGCTGCAGGGAATAAAGTGATGCGTAACGTGCAAGTCGCAGACTCAAAGAGAAACGGAAATTGTAGTAGCTGCAATAAGGAAGCTGAAAAGAGAGCACAGTGAGGTTCACAACAAATTCGAGCACTTTCTTTTATTATAAGTGAGAAGAAACGGGAAGGAGATGGCTTCAAATATCACAAAAAATATGAAAATTCAAGCGCACCAGAAAGTAGAAACTGCTTCGGGAGTCGATGGTGTGAAGGTGAAGAGAGCAAGCACATACGTATCGATTAGTTAACCTGAGGTCAAGTGAAGACACCGCGGTTCACGTCTAGACGTCATCTGTTCAGCAGGAAACATTTCCGGTATCACATCACAGAGACTATTAGAACAGCGAAGTTGGCTTTGGTCGTCTAACTATCGACCATGTCACTACTTGGTCTGAGGTTCAGGAGGTTCCGTAGTCGTTACCAAGGATATGGATGACATTGCCACACAACTTTCATTCAATGTCTCTGAAGTGTTAGCATCTCAATTTGTAAATTACTGTTCACGTTCGAGTACAGAGAGACACCATTGAGTTCTTGGCGATTACGACGAAGTTAGGAACACTACGTATCTATTATACTTTCACGACGAGACATGTGGGCACTTTTAATTAATTAATTAATAAGAGCATACAAATGCACATAGGGAAGTGTGGGTATTTATTCTCTGGTATAATGTAGTAGTGTTCTCTTACGATTCTTGCAACAGGAGAAGTATTATTTGTCACACAAACTACACGAAGAGTCCTTGTTGGGTTCATGGTATTTCGTATTCTTGCATATTCTGTGGGGGTATCCACGTATCGCCAGCCTTGCCAGTGCAGAACGCACGTCGTGGTTTCCTTTTGTCCATCCTCTATCAATCATGGCATCTGTAGAGTAGAATTTCTCTTCTACATTCGTCCGCTTGTCTCGTCGGAGGGTCAATAATTGTTTTCTTGGCTGGTTGATGGCAGCATTAAGTGACATCTCAAGTCCTCATTGAAGGAGGTTTCTCTTGCAGGTTCATACGCAAGCCTTGAGGGCGCTTTTTTGATATTGCGAGGGCTCATTTTAGGAAGCGGACTTTTACTTTTTCTATTGTCTCTAGAAATTCCTAGATCAGTTCCAAGTCGTACGTGATAGTTGGTACTATTTTAGCGCTGAACAGAGTCATAGCTCTTATCGCTCTTTCCCTGATGTGGATCCTGTATGACGTTCCTCATGTCTCTAGAGTTAGTCCTAAGTACTTGTTCCTAGTAATATCTTGTCTTCGGTCGGTAACCTGCCCCTCTTCGAAAAACCATATGTATACTTTTACCTGGTTTATGACGAATTTGTTGTTTTCAGCTCAAATGTTCAGTTTGTTTAAGGCTTCTTTAAGGTCATTATCGGTCTGCGAACCTAGGACCATGTCATGAGCATACATATAGAGCGACACCGATTTCAGATTTTCAATGGATTTTCTGCGTCAGATGTAGCAATGTTAAACAGGAGGGACTAACTGGATCACCTGGAATTACTCAATTTGTTTGAAGGATTTCTTTTGATATACTTATCCCGTCGTTTATCGCTACATTGCTTTGTCATAGGAGTTTCCGATGAGTTTTACAATTGCCTTGTCTTGGGGTCCATACTGTTCCTGTCCAACATGTCGAATGTGAAGACTGTGCAGTATTTGCCTTTGGGGTGTCTTAAGCCGCCCAGATGTGAAGGTGATCGTTTCTTTCTTAATCTGAACTGATACTCTTATATTTTATGGTCAGTGAAGTTCGTTAGTCTTTCTGATATTATAATCTAGAGCAATCGCTCAGTATGAGATTCAGTTGTTGCCTTGTCCTTTCCTTTATATAATGTCTTTACTCACGATTTCCTCCAGTCCTCGGAGATTTTCCGCTTTGTAGACATTTGCTCAACAATTAGATCCATATATTTACAAGGTCTGATTGCGATGGTCTGAAGATGTGATTACATTATTTAGATCAATAATTTGAAAATCTCAAGTACAAAACACACCAAGTAGTTTTTCAACGGAGGTTTACGAACACTGGAGGAGCATCGTTTCAAAACGTATTATGTTCACGGTAATGTTTCCCAGCCTGTATTTATCCCGCTCTTTTGTTGCTTGTTCCCGCTATTTTTATATCGTACTTTACAGTTTGGTATTGCTTGCATGCCCGATCACTTCCGATCACCATGGAGGGCTACTTACCCGCAGGTGAGTGTTTCCGCGGACCTGAAAGCGAAAATGTGATTCTTTCTGAATATTTTCCGTACGCAGTTCAACATTGGTTTTGGGACACCATCCACGGAAGTTCGAAATTACTGCGCTCGAATGCTGTTTCAGATTAAAAAAGATAGTGATAAAAAGAATCGTTTGCTAGCTGATATGGGAGCAGATAAAATTCGCTCACAGGCTTTTCACAAACTTATGAGAGAACGACCTGCTAACACAACGTTCTTCTGCTTTGATGTGCAACAGGTTCAACCGCTTCCTAAATTATCAATTGGCGAAGCGTTCTATTCGCTCCAAATATCATTTTGCGCACGGTGTGTTAGCGATGTCAGTATTCAGAATCGGAAATTTTGTGTATGGAATAAGACTGAGGCTGAAAGAGGGAAAAACGAGGTGTCATCAGCTGTTACTTCGTTTTCAGATGAGGTACATTTCGATAAATCGATCACCTGTAGCAGGCTCTTCGCAGACGGATGTGGAGACCAAAAGAAGAACGCATATTATCCATGCTCTAGTTTATGGCTACAAACCAAAGCACCCGCTAACATTTCCATGATTGTTGTCATCTTTCCTGTCATATAGCATTCCTTTTTAGACGCAGACAAGGTTTTTCGTGTTGTAGAAAAGTTTCTTCGTAAGTGCTCTGACATCGTTACTCTCGAGGAATACCCATAGATGTAAAACATCGAGGAAAAGAATGGTTACAAGGGACTACAAGATCCTCGCCAAGCATTTTAACAAGACGATGATTCTGAAGAAAAGCGAGAATAGTGGTCAGTACCACGTTACGTAAAGATGGAACCGACGAACAGGTTTGATGACCCTTCTGAAACGAGGCATAAGGCCGGGCCAGGTACATGAACCGCCCGTAATCGATAAACCTCACGCTAAAAACTGGACGTCGAGAACCTGCTGGAAACCAGATTTGAAGACAACTGGAAGGAGTTCGACAGTTTACAATTTTCTGTTTCAACGTCAGATACTGGTAGACGGACTCAAAATGACGACTGTGACTGTTTGCATGAGGAAGAAGGATAATTGTCAAGACTGTAAACATCCATATTGCCCCCATTTTTCCCGAGCTAAGCCCAAGCCGTCGAGCGAGAGATCCCAAGGTGGACCGTTCGATCGTTGGCTATCACTTTCTAGAGGCATTTAAGGGTTGTTAAGGATTGATGACCAAGCAGGATAAAAAGAAATATTAAAACAACACTGACACTTATTCACATAAGCAAACAAACAAATGAAAATATTCTTGCTGATATTTTTTTTTTACAGAATAGAACTTTCATAATATTGCATTTCTTCCTCGATTTAGAGTGACACGTGTTCTTAATCTCCAGCCTTACTGTGCTGTAATGAAACCAAAGAAAATTAGGCCTCTTGCCTTTTCAAATCAAAACATTCGACTGAAAGAATTAAATAAATTAACATAGAACTTCATAAAATCATAAACAGCTGTCTTGCTAATGAGGGTTTTACAATAATGTGTTCAAAGCTTTACCAATTCAAAGTAGTCTCAACACGTGGTTTTAAGATGTACCTAACTGAATTTGTCATTTACAGTATTTAATGATAGTCACTGACACCAACATGAACTTCAGTAGAAAATGAAAATTGATTTCAAAATTCTCAAAATTAATTAATTATTATTCTGATTATTATTATTATTATTAATTTCTCATCATTTAATTCACCTATGTTTCATTGTCACACGATCGTGTTCTTATTAATTTTCCACTGCATAATTACCTAATGATCGTCATTAGCATTTCAGAATAATTATTTTGAATTAATTATTAATGACTTATTTTCACCATAACTCCAATTAATCATGCGGCTAACAAATTTCTACCTCTGATCTTTGTATTTAATTTCTATTCAAATTAATCTTAAAATATTTCGAATTTTAGAAATTTACATTACCAACGTGTGAGCTAGTTAAATAAATTATATTTACAAATCCAGTGCCTTCATAAAGTAACGAGATGATCTTTCCTTTTAAATCTCGCTAATTAAGAAAATAAATTCTTCCTAGTCTTCCTCGACTTAACTTAATCAAACTTTCCCTTAAGGGCATGAAAATTATTTCTTAAGGCAACACACACAACGATGAGTGTAATCTGCGTCACAGCGAGTGCGTGACCAGATCAAAATCAAATGAAACCAACATGACACAAGAGAAATAGACATATTTACATACACACACACATTCACACTAGGGAAACACGTTTTTATGTACATTATTTACATCGAATCCTGTTTTGGCAAGTTTATTTATGATTTTTATTGGTGCTCGGGACGCCTAATGTCTAGCAGAAATAATCCGTGTACTGAAATTATCCTTCATTTATAGTGGCTAGTGATCGAAGTCATGGGTATCACTTGGTAGAAACACATTTCACATATCAACGTAAGTTCATCTAACTCATGAAATTATAATGGAAGATTCTAGTAAAATACATAAGCACTACCATCATTTGGGCTACAGGTTGAAATTACCGCAAGCGTGAGCCTTACTTGTATTACTTTTATTTCCTACCTGTGAAATACACTCGCAACACGTGCTCCAATAATTATAATCTATCTTGCGCTCCCAATACACAAGAATAAGTCAAATATCATCATTAAATCATCAACTGCACAATTATACAACAAGTATCCCGCAGGATTGGTCATATTCCAGACCCTTCATGAACAGAGCACATTCAATCTCACATATAAGGACTCTACAGTAATTTTATAGCTCACGAGCGTTTACTTCTGTTTTACCCGATCTTTAGTTAATATTATTATTATTTAAGTGATTATTATATCTACTGATCCTCATGGAATATCGTAAAATTAGATGACTTCATCATAAATACAACAAGTGATCTTGAAAGACACTAGGTTCGACCCTATTCACTCAAAATGTGCTCGCAAATTTCCATCCAGTAACTTTTAACATTACAAGGAAAGTAGATTTACCGCGTGGTCAGTGATTATTAAATATAAAGCTCCTTAAGCATGGGAAATCATTCAAAGACAACCTGCATGTCTACTCTAATAGATTCCAAAATTTCATTCACACGTACCTAGTCTACCACGACACCATAAGAAGTGGAAAAATTAAATATTTCTAACTACAACAAACTAATAGATCTACGACTTAAGAAGAAAGACCTCTAGTTGTACAAAAGGTAAGACAGATAAATTAAATTAAAAAGGTACTCAAGTTTTTGATTGGGTTCGATTCTCGTCGACAGTCAGTTATTCCAGCATACTCCTCCGGTCAGTCTCCTTCCAATTACCAGATACGCCTCACATTTTACAGCTCCATGGAGGCTCTACAACAGGTGTCCCTCGATGAAATGATGTTGTCGGTGGTTGCGGAATTATCCGTCTTGAGATGTTCAATTCTGAGACGACTTCCGTAGAATGCCGGTCACAAGCTGTAACTGAGATGACAAAATTAAGTACTTTGCACAAGCACACGCCGAATATAAATATCTCGTCTACACTGTCACACTTAACTTGGCTCCTAGGCGTCTTTATTCCATAGAATTCACTAATGGTTTCTCTAAATTCTAGCAGAACGGCGTCGACTTGACTGAAATTACTTCTCCACGTGGTCTGTGAATGTGGTGCAGCACGACGAAGGATATTCAGAGTAAGAGCTTCAAGAACATTAAGAGCATTAAGAGCATTAAGAGAGCGATTTACTCGAAACAAGGCCTTTTATCTAATTAGCCAGCGGGGTGTGATCTTCAGCGAGGACGGTAATTGGCCGATGGTCTCCTTTAATTGGCGCAGACTATTCCAGAAACAAGCTGGGTTGCGCGCGTGCGAAGGCAGTCACGTGGTCTGCTCTGACCTTGGCACAGCCTTGCCGGTGTGTCACCCCTCTTGAACGACAAAAAAAACTCGTTCTCAGCTCGCCACAACTCCCCAAATGATATACTGCAGTTACAAGCAGACAATAAAATTTTCACTTCCCACTTGTTGAAATGTTCGTAATATCGCCAATTTTAACGGGGACATCTCTCCCTTGGTTGGAGTATAATTTCATTAGCAGATGAAATTATAACATGACAGTATCCATTTCTATTGTTCCGGAAAATTGGCTGATAAATCACATGGTAGTGACGTAGTAGATCTCGCGACAGGTGTCCGTCCTCCTCGAGACTCGGAGTTCTTCGTTCCGCTCCTTGCATCCAGTAGCCTAGTCTCTCCATACAGGGTGTTCCACAAGTATAGTTTCCATCTTTAATAACTTATTTTTCCTTTTTTAGTAGATGGTTACACGGTGTCAGTTAGTGGTGTAGGTGTTCGATAGAGTCTTAAATTAGCGGCATTGTGGACAGCTTCGTAAGATTTATCCAGACTTTGTATTTTATAAGAATTATTGCCAAAGACTTTAATAATCTTATATGGTCCCACAAAAAATGGTGCAAATTTAGCTGTTACGCTGACCAACTTTGTCCAATAAATCTTCGGGCGTGGTAGTCCATGAATCGACCTGTACCACAATCCATTCTTGAAGTTTAGTGACCTCTCACTGGAGATGAAGTTTTTTTATCGGCACCTTGGCTGTGCTCCTGACTCGAGTTGTTCTGTTGGCTTCCCCGAGCCTTGGCCTCTTGATATTGAAGGCTTTCTGCCCCCACGATATCAGGGTTGGTATCCTGGGTTTGGATTGCTCTTCGCCATCGTTCGCTTTCCTGTGTCGTGTTTTGAAGGTCCTTTAGATACTTTTCCTTTTCTTCCTCTCGCCAGTCTCTCCTTCCTCTTGATTGGCGGAAGTCCTGGGTTCGTTTCCAGTTACTTCGGTAGTCCGAGTATGGTCGCTTCCTCTCGTTACGTCTGGAATATTCCCAGTTTATGATGGGTCCATTTCTGTGTACGGGCGATCGATCACGAGGTGAATCTTGCCCTCCAGGGTTACGTTTCCACGTTCTCCCTTGGTTGACTGGTTTCGATTCCTCCTCCTTATTCGTTGTATCCTGATGGATCTGAGGTTCCGGGTTTCGTCCCTGACGAACTGGCTCCTTGGACGTCATGTCTAATTGTCTTAATAACGCCTCAGCCTGGATTGCAGATTGTGTATTCGAGGCTATCATGATCCTCTGCACATCTGGTGGTAACTGACGTGTTATCAATTTAACCAACTCAGGTTCTGATGGTGGTGAATCTAGCTCTCTTAATTTCCTTAATTGACTGGACAGAAAATCCGCGTATCTCGTGGGCGTAGAAGATCCATATTTCCTGGCATATAGCTCCGTCCTAAGGTTGTATTGGACGTCGCTATTCCAGTACTTCTCCAGGAATGCTTTCTTGAAACTTTCGAAATCGTCAAACGAAAATCGAAATGCAACGAACCAGGTATGTACTGAGTCTTCCAGGAACTTTTCGGTAACTCTCAACTGCCTTTCTGGTGGAATTTTCGCATCGCGAAAGTAATCCTGCAGTTCCCGAATGAAGCCTTTCGGAGTCACGTTTCCTCTGACGTTGTTAAATTTCTTGGGCTGGTCTTCGTGGAGACGAATTATATTGACTATCTGCGCCTGGCCGGTTGTATTCATTTGAGACGGATTTACTGTCGGCTCTGAAGAAATGTCAATTGTATTCGCAGCGCCTGTTCCCGTCGTTGCAAGTGGAGTTGACGTCTGACCCGTGCCGGTTACACGTTGCTCCAGTAACGCCTGCTTTTCTAGCAATGAGTTAGTGACCTTGCTAGTGTTTTCATTCTGGATCTTCAGGAGATGCATTTCATGTACAAGCTCCTTGATTCCATCCGTGTACTCCTTTCGAATCCCTTCGGTTTCAGTTTTAGACTCGGTCGTGACCTTGTGTATGGCATTCATCAGGGTGGTTTTGATTGTTTTTATTTCGCCCCAACTATCCTCCAGTGACTCGTGGATATAATCCATCCGTTCTGAGTTATCGACTTGGGATGTCTCGATTTTGTCGAGAATGCCCTTTTCGACTTCTTGTAGCTTTTCGTTTAATCCAAGGAATTTCTTTGCCCAAGCCGTTTTCGTAACCTTAAGGTCCTCTGCATTTGTGTCAATCTTTTCCTCAATATTCAGGAATGATTGTTCGACTTCGCCCTTATATTTGTCAATTCCAGTTAAGATGTCCTGCTGAACGTTCGCTAATCGTTCACTGAATTCATTGGACATGCCCGCCATAGACTTGGCAATATTTTCGTTTACCTCCTTTTTCATAGTAGCGAAATCATTTTTAACTATTACGAGCTCGCTCTGCATTGAGACTAGCTTGCCGTTAAAAAGTTTAATGTCAGAACATATCTTCCCTAAACCTTCTTCAGTTTGATTTTTAATGTCCGTCAATTTTTCTTCAATGGCTTCCCCGAGAGATTTTTCGAGATTTATTTGTGCGTCACTGAGATCACTGAGTCCTTTCTCTAAGTGCGCCTGATTATCGTTAAGCTTTCGCTCTAAATTTTCCTCTAAGTGTGCCTGAGTGTCACTAAGTTTTCTCTCTAAGTTCACCTGACTTTCACTAAGTTTTTCCTCTAAGTGTAACTGATTTTCACTAAGATCATTAAGTTTTTTCTCTAGGTTAGTTTGACTAATATTCAGGTTGGCATTGATCCTCTCCTCCATAGCCAACAACATCTGCCTTAAGTCCTCCATAGTTACAATTATTCATTAAATGGCTACTCTGGTACTGGAAGGATTCTGATCGGAATACTGGAATGTTGGGAATCGAACTCCATCAAATTTATGAAGGCAACGATTTGTCGATATCATGAAAGTTCCGAATTTTCACCAATATCAGTCACAATTATTAATTTAACTCTAATTAATTATCATCGCAGCAAATTCGAATTTCTAATTACCAACAAGAATTTTTTTGTAAACAAAATTCATATAAGTTACATTTAACATGTGCTTATGTTGGCCACAAGAATTTGGGCGAATAAATGTGTCAGAGTCAGCCTAATTTAATTGGTCATCTGATCTTGTCAATGTCATAAACACTGGACAGCACAAGACCATTTTCGAGCTTGGATAAGACAATCTCGAGCCCCACGTTGGGCGCCATCTTAAATGCCCCCACTTTTCCCGAGCTAAGCCCAGCCATCGTGCGAGAGATCCCAAGGTGGACCGTTCGATCGTTGGCTATCACTTTCTAGAGGCATTTAAGGGATGTTAAGGATTGATGACCAAGCAGGATAAAAAGAAATGTTAAAACAACACTCTGACATTTATTCACATACGCAAACAAACAAATGCAATATTCTTGCTGATATTTTTCTTTTAACAGAGAACTTTCATAATATTGCATTTCTTCCTCGATTTAGAGTGACACGTGTTCTTAATCTCCAGCCTTACTGTGCTGTAATGAAACCAAAGAAAAATTAGGCCTCTTGCCTTTTCAAATCAAAATATTTGACTGAAAGAATTAAATAAATTAACATAGAACTTAAAAAGAAATGATTAACAGCTGTCTTGTGAACGAGGGTTTTACAATAAATGTGTTCAAAGCTTTACCAATTCAAAGTAGTCTCAACACGTGGTTTTAAGATGTACTCAACTGAATTTGTCATTTACAGTATTTAATAATAGTCAATGACACCAACATGAACTTCAGTAGAAAACGAAAATTGATTTCAAAATTCTCAAAATTAATTAATTATTATTCTGATTATTATTATTATTATTATTATTAATTTCTCATCATTTAATTAGCCCATGTTTCATTGTCACACGATCGTGTTCTTATTAATTTTCCACTGCATTATTTACCTAATGATCGACATTAGCATTTCAGAATAATTATTTTGAATTAATTATTAATGACTTATTTTCACCATAACTCCAATTAATCATGCGGCTAACAAATTTCTACCTCTGATCTTTATATTTCATTTCTATTCAAATTAATCTTAAAGTATTTCAAATTTTAATTATAAATGAGTCAGAAATTTACATTACCAACGTGTGAGCTAGTTAAATAAATTTTGTTTACAAATCGAGTGCCTTCATAAAGTAACGAGATGATCTTTCCTTTTAAATCTCGCTAATTAAGAAAATAAATTCTTCCTAGTCTTCCTCGACTTAACTTAATCAAACTTTCCCTTAAGGGCATGAAAATTATTTCTTAAGGCAACACACAACGATGAGTGTAATCTGCGTCACAGCGAGTGCGTGACCAGATCAAAATTAAAAGAAACCAACATGACACAAGAGAAATATACATATTTACATACACACACACATTCACACTAGGGAAACACGTTTTTATGTACATTATTTACATCGAATCCTGTTTTGGCAAGTTTATTTATGATCTTTAGAATTGGACAGGTCGCGTAATATCTAGCAGAAATAATCCGTGTACTGAAATTATCCTTCATTTATGGTGGCTAGTGATCGAAGTCATGGGTATCACTTGGTAGAAACACATTTCACATATCAACGTAAGTTCATCTAACTCATGAAATTATAATGGAAGATTCTAGTAAAATCCATAAGCACTACCATCATTTGGGCTACAGGTTGAAATTATCGCGAGCGTGAGCCTTACTTGTATTATTTTTATTCCCTACTTGTGAAATACACTCGCAACACGTGCTCCAATAATTATAATCCATCTTGCGCTCCCAATACACAAGAATAAGTCAAATATCATCATTAATTCCTCAACTGCACAATTATACAACAAGTATCCCTCAGGATTGGTCATATTCCAGACCCTTCATGAACAGAGCACATTCAATCTCACATATAAGGACTCTACAGTAATTTTATGGCTCACGAGCGTTTACTTCTGTTTTACCCGATCTTTAGTTAATATTATTATTATTTAAGTGATTATTACATCTACTGATCCTCATGGAATATCGTAAAATTAGATGACTTCATCATAAATACAGCAAGTGATCTTGAAAGACACTAGGTTCGACCCTATTCACTCAAAATGTGCACGCAAATTTCCATCCAGTAACTTTTAACATTACAAGGAAAGTAGATTTACCGCGTGGTCAGTGATTATTAAATATAAAGCTCCTTAAGCATGGGAAATCATTCAAAGACAACCTGCATGTCTACTCTAATAGATTCCAAAATTTCATTCACACGTACCTAGTCTACCACGACACCTTAAGAAGTGGAAAAATTAAATATTTCTAACTACAACAAACTAATAGATCTACGACTTAAGAAGAAAGACCTCTAGTTGTACAAAAGGTAAGACAGATAAATTAAATTAAAAAGGTACTCAAGTTTTTGATGGGGTTCGATTCTCGTCGACAGTCAGTTATTCCAGCATACTCCTCCGGTCAGTCTCCTTCCAATTACCAGATACGCCTCACATTTTACAGCTCCATGGAGGCTCTGCAGCAGGTGTCCCTCGATGAAATGATGTTGTCGGTGGTTGCGGAATTATCCATCTTGAGATGTTCAATTCTGAGACGACTTCCGTAGAATGCCGGTCACAAGCTGTAACTGAGATGACAAAATTAAGTACTTTGCACAAGCACACGCCGAATATAAATATATCGTCTACACTGTCACACTTAACTTGGCTCCTAGGTGTCTTTATTCCATAGAATTCGCTAATGGTTTCTCTAAATTCTAGCAGAACGGCATCGACTTGACTGAAATTACTTCTCCACGTGGTCTGAGAATGTGGTGCAGCACGACGAAGGATATTCAGAGTAAGAGCTTCAAGAACATTAAGAGCATTAAGAGCATTAAGAGAGCGATTTACTCGAAACAAGGCCTTTTATCCAATTAGCCAGGGTGGTGTGATCTTCAGCGAGGACGGTAATTGGCCGATGGTCTCCTTTAATTGGCGCAGACTATTCCAGAAACAAGCTGGGTTGCGCGCGTGCGAAGGCAGTCACGTGGTCTGCTCTGACCTTGGCACAGCCTTGCCGGTGTGTCACCCCTCTTGAACGACAAAAAAAACTCGTTCTCAGCTCGCCACAACTCCCCAAATGATATACTGCAGTTACAAAGTTACAAGCAGACAATAAAATTTTCACTTCCCACTTGTTAAAATGTTCGTAATATCGCCAATTTTAACGGTGACAGTACTAACAATGACACACAGAAATAGCCATTTTTGTAGATTATAAACTAAATATACAAATTTGAAGCTGTTAAGTTTTATGTACATTGTAAACAGTACAATAATTTTAAACCAACATAATTAGGTTGATTAATCAATATAATGATGCCTGTGTTCATTAGTGTGATAACTCAAAAATGTCATTTTCAAGTATTTATTTGGATAGATTCCTTTCTAATGATCTTTTCTGTTTCCTTGTGTGTTAATTAAGATTCCTCCATTTGTAGATCCCAAAACAGATAAGTTGTAGTAGAAATGAAACGGCGTAGAGGCGTGCGGCTGTGAGCTTGCATCCGGGAGATAGTAGGTTCGAATCCCACTATCGGCAGCCCTGAAAATGGTTTTCCGTGGTTTCCCATTTTCACACCAGGCAAATGCTGGGGCTGTACCTTAATTAAGGCCACGGCCGCTTCCTTCCAACTCCTAGACCTTTCCTATCCCATCGTCGCCATAAGACCTATCTGTGTCGGCGCGACGTAAAGCCCCTAGCAAAAAAAAAAAAAGAAATGAAACGTTGAGGTCCGTTGTGCTACATCTTAGGTATCATAGTTTTCAAATAAAACGTCCACATTTTTGTAAGCAAAGGAAATTTGTGGCATGTAATTTATGTTTTATCCAGTGTTGTGGTCACACTAGCTGATTGTTGCCAATTCCCACTTTTCATTTTAGTGCTCGTTGTCAGTCAAGTGCTTGTAGCATGTTGATTGCAAACACATTTACACAATTATTATAAACTAATAAAATGGACAGCTACAAGTTAACTATTAATTTGTGCAGGTTGCCTAAAAAATTCATAATACTTCAAGTAAGTGAATTTATTATCTCCTAAAAGTAGGTAAAGAATAATGCAATGATATAATATTATTTCAAAATTGTAATTTTTATCACTGAGGTTAAAAAGTAGCACAAGTGTACATCCTGTTTTCAAACATTTAATTCAGTAGTTTGTTTGAACTGTAGTTGTGCCTTTGGACTATATGCTAATTAATTTTGTGCTGTCACACCTTTGTTCGTTACTGTGCGCAACGATCTTTGATAATACCTGGGAGACGATGGTATAATCTCGGATTGGTAATCTTAACTGAGCCCCTGTAACGGCAGGTCATGCAATGGGTAGTCATAGCCTATGATTTGACTTCAGACCACATTAGTGATGGAAACTAAGAATTCTGAAAGGTTTATTTTATTTTGTGGGTGGTTAGAGTCTTCTTGACTGTTATATGACGCATTGATTTCTTCTACTGTACATTTGCAACCAGTAGCAAAAAATATTCATTTCAGTCCTCAGAACTACCCAGTACCAGCTTAAATTAGTCAGAGTAGAACCATGCACACAACTGAAGATCGCCCAAATACAACTCTTTGAGGAGGAAATTCTGCTGTTTCTTTGTAATTTTTATGTGACTGGACACAATAGGCTGTTAGAGAACAATCATATATTATGGCCACCAATAAAAATGTTCCTTATGAATACTTTTCACATGCAAATGCACATTTCTGTTTTTGGATGGAGTTTAAATAGCTTTCTTCTTCCTAAACATATCTTGTGCTGATGCAGTCTCGAACCAGCAAAGCGACAAGCATTTTGTGTGTATGCTTTTTCCTTGGTATATAAGTCTCTGAATGATTCAGTTGCCCGGATCTTATCTACTGCATACCACTCTGTTTTATATCTCACCTCATGTGCTATGTTATCCTGACTCATTTCAGCATTATACAAATATCAAGCAGCAACTTTAATGACTTCTTGCCTTGTCAGTTTGGTACTGAATTACATATGAACAGGTTTTAAGGTTCATAAAATTTCCTAATTCCTGACATGTGGAAAGGCACATGTTTATGAGCTTACCAATTACTGATGAGATTTCCTTCCATTTTTGGAACAACACATCACCCTGAAATAAATAATTAGTGATGAGGCTAACTTAAGTTTGTGTAGACACATAGTCCTGAACTAAACATGTAGTGATGCGGTGTCCTTTCACTTGTAGATGTCGAGTGTCACAAGGCCCTGAGCCGACCTCTTTTTGTCTCTCCTCCATAGTCTTCATATTTATAGACGTGATTACGGTGAAAATAAATTATTGTGATCGTCTGCTATCTATGACGGATGTCAGCAGAAATATGAATTGCAAAATTCCAATCAGGCTAGAATACACTGAAGGTCTTCCCTCTTGTTGTTACTCGTACAATTTCACCGGATATTCAAACTGTCACTCCCGATAAAAACAGATACTCCTGATTTTTTTATTTTGTTGAGTTATATATTATTCTTTATAATGCGTTTATAGGAGTCACTTAAACATGTAATCCAGGGGTGTTCAGCCATTCAAACGCTATTTTGTGGAAATAAGGTATAGATATTAGACATAGGCTTTAAGGGAGAAAATTTGAACATAGTAAGTTATATGTTAGGATGTGCAAAATATCCATTGTATCCCATTTCTATAACAGATTATTCATCAACCTGCTTCTTGTTATTCTGCTCTTTTAATATTAGTCCTGCCTGGTGTTGTGATTCATTGTCTCCAGTTAGTTCAGTCAAGGCCCATGTTTCTATGTAGTCGCACAGCTTTCAGTTCATTTGTTCTATGCTGTCTTGTTTGCCCCCGGTATTCATGTTCGCTTCATTACAAAATCCATAATTTTACACAAAAATTTTAAAATTGTGTTAGTAGTTAACAGGAAGGTAAATGAAGACTGTTATACTATAGGATTGCCCACTTTATCATTTAAGGGCTGTCCAAGAATTTTTTGTTAACAAAAATGGCACTTATTTGAGACTATCTAGCAACTACAAAAACGCATTTATTTTAATGTTTCTTTCGCCGAACTATCATCGTTAGTGTTCTTGATGTCTCCTACTAAGTGTATTAATTTATCACCATTTCACAAAGAATTATAACACCTTCTTTCAAAAATTCAAAATTTCCAAAATAATTTTTCATTTCTTCGTTCTCAGTTTTTGAACGGGGATTTTTTTTCTCAGTTCTAGTACAAGATATTCCCAAATTAATTATCATCTATTTGAGACCTTTTCGAGGTAGATATCCGATTTAGAACTCGACTCATTGTTGTTCGAACCTGAAAAGAAAACATAGTTTTTAGCTTTGAGTAAATTTAAAGGGTTGTATTATGATTAGACCTCTTTCTTTTTACCTGAAAGTATTAGAATTCTCCCGCTGTATAGGTGCGACCTTCCCCTTCAAGTTTCTTGTCCTATTTCAGTTTTCTTCTTCCCCTGAGGTACCTTCTTCGCTGTCTTTGTTCGGAAGTGCTCTGAGGCTGACTTATGCGTACATATGCCTCGTCAGCTTGTGACACTCCTGATGCTGAGTACATATCAGGCACAAACTTAATTCTTCCTAAAACCTCTATTTGAACCTTGTTTCCACAATTAAAGTGTAAAACTGCATCCATGACACCCAGTTTGAGAGTGGATAGCCCCACATATGTATCTTTTCTACACCTCTTCCATACCGTACCATTGCATGACTCATTGGTATTTTGAGTCAAACCATGAAAACATTTGAATAACATTTTTGGATTGCAGAGCCTTTCATACACAGGTTTCATTGCAGGTGCCAACGGCCGTAGCCGTTTTGAAGCACCAGATCCTGTGAGATCTCCGAAGTTATGCAACATTGGGCGTGGTCAGGAGTTGGATGGGGTGTCACACGCTGTTGGTGGGGGTAAGAGAATGGAGGAGCAGAAAGGAACTGGCCTCCCTTCTGCAAGTAAAATCCAGCTCAGGAACACCTCTGCGGAGGTTCGAAGCTGCCTTTAGGCAGAATAACCCTTACCTTACCATTGCATTATGACTTCCAGTGGTATTCCTGCTTTATGCTTATAATTTTCAAGTAGTTTGCCAGCTGTGGCTCGTTGGTATAAACACCAGCTGTCTATTCCTATAGGGCACCTGTGGTGGGGAGGCATATTATGGGCAGTCAAATGATATAATGTTGGCCATAGAGCATTTGTCATATCTTTTATGAAATTGTAGTTAGAACGCAAAGCAATTCCAAAATAATTCTAACACTTGTCTCTCAGTGTTCCAGTTGATTTGCCTCTACCACACATGGTTTGTTATGTTGTACAACTTTTCTAAGAGCTGTTCCTGAATGCTTTTTATAGTAGCCCACATATTCCAGTTTATTGACTTCTTTACCATTGTATGGATTGGAATCACACACTACCTTTAACTTCTGGAATCCCCATCCCCATAGAAATCTACATACTCCAGACCTCTACTCTCACCTGAGCGAGAAAATATTTTTACTGTTCCATATTAGGCGAAGACTCACTGTAATTTTTGGCAAAGACTGTAGCATGATCCAGCTTTCCAACCTAAATAGAATGGGGAATGCATATAATCATTTCAATGCTTCTTACATCCAATACAGTTTCTGGACATTATCTCAACAACGAATATACATCCAAAGGCACACAGGCAAACAGGCAACATGACAATATTTTCACTAAAAACACGCAGTTATGGAAACCATGGAAGCTCTCAATACCTAATAATATTACTGCTGCATACAAGGAATAAGCATGTGGAGCCATCTATGGAAAGCTATTCTGTATCAACGAGCGCCAAACTTGAATTAAATCGAAAGGAACCATGAAATTCTCCGTGGAGCGAAGCCACGCCCATCTTAGACCGAGACACGGGTGTACTGTTCCCTTTATATCAATTTTCTGAGCATATTTATGCACGAAAGATGTAAGTACTATACATTTTCTTAAAGTAGAAGAATAAATCTTTCATCAGGAAACAAAAATGAAAAAGTGAAAATTCTGCCTAAATACGCCATTTCAAACGTTTATGAATACCTTAAACACGTAATCCAGAGGTGCTCTGTCATTCAAACACTATTTAATGGAAATAAGAACATAGATATTAGACATAGGCTTTAAGGGAGAAAATTTGAACATAGTAAGTTAAATGTTAGGATGTGCAAAATATCCATTGTATCCCATTTCTATAACAGATCATTCATCAACCTGCTTCTTGTTATTCTGCTCTTTTAAAATTAGTCCTGCCTGGTGTGAGTCTCCAGTTAGTTCGGTCACGGGCCATGTTTCTATGTAGTCTCACAGCTTTCAGGTCATTCGTCTTATGCTGTCTTGTTTGTCCCTTGCGCCTCCCTTCACCTACTTTGTGTGTATACGCTAAATTTCTCAATATTTCGTCCTCTGCACGCAACTATACCCAAACAAGCGCACACGCCTTTCCTAAATTTTCTTCTTTATCGGTGCAATGCTGGAACGTTTTCTAATAACATCATTTGAAATGTGATCTAGTCTAGTTATGTCAGCCGTTCACCTAAGCGTCTTCGTATCCTTGATGCTTAGTTGGCGTTTACCTCCTATTTAGCTGGCCAGCAATCGTTGCCATAGAAAACTACAGGACGGATAACAGTTCAGTAGATATTACATTTCAGGTGGTCCTTCATCCGACGGTCACAAGGGCGCCCGTTGTCATTCTCAACTTCAGCCAGGGTTTGCTTATCCCTAAGTTGACTTCATCAGTAAGTCAGCCATCATCAGAGATTTTGGAACCAAAATACTTAAATTTCTCTTCTCGTACTATATTTTCACCGTCATCATGCATGCTTCCAACTTTTCGGCGATGTAATGTCATATATTCTCTATCCTTTTTGTTGAGGCTTGGGACGTATTGCGCTAGTGGATTGTTCCAATCTTCCGTTTTGCGCTTATTCTCTGCACCATTTGCATACAGATGTGTCCATGGTATTGGAATGTGCAGGTCTTATGTAATGGTATCCGTCAAAAGAATGAACAGCAGTGGTGATACGGAAGGGCCTTGGTGGAATTGTACAGTTTCGCGGACGTCATCAGACGCTCTTGCGACAGCTTCAGCATAACTCCTCGGTTCTACATAGATCAATTATTCCCTCTCAACAAGGTGCTCTGTAATGCCATGCTCTTGTAGCGCTGACTGATTAGGTTATGATGTACCGGATGGAAGTCCTTCTCAGGGTCCAGAAAGTCGTGATGAAGCCTCTTATTCTTTTCGAAGTACCTCTCACGTAACAGCCATGCAGCGTGTGTTGCTCCTGTTGCGCCACAATTTTACACAAAACCAGCTTGGCTTGTTGTGTGTTCGTTTAAATCGCTAATTCTTTTGTCGATGATTTGTTCGAAATGTGTCACTGCGTGGTTGAGAAGTATGATCGGACGGTAATTAGAAAAATCGGCAGGACATCTCTTATTTTTGAATGGATACTCCGTCGTCAGTTTGTTGGTTCTTAACTTTCTTTGATGATCTGGTTGAAAAGCTTGCTTTAGCCACACTGCTGCATCCACCCATTGAGAGAAGCAAAACTCTGCCGGAAGATAATCAGGACAGACGGCTTTCCCTGGTGTCATTTCCTTCAACATTGCCTGGACTTGGGTGACGTCAATTTCCTATATTGGACCTTCAACAGCGGCGGTGATTGGGATTGGTAGGTACGGAAATTCCAAGATTGAAATTTTGTCAAGGTAGTTAAGCCAGTGAACTCGCGCTTCCCTCCAGTCGAGTAGAAAACCGTCTGTTTCCTAATTGATGATGTAGAACGTTCCGTGTTTCGATGCCCCGATTTGACTAGCCGTTAAATATTCCGCTCGTTTTAGCGCATGTCAAGTTTCGTATATAGACCTGCTTACCGCTTTGCTTTTGTTACAGCGACAACCTCCTTCACTTTACTACTGGCTGCTTTGTAGGCATTCCAACGAGCAAGAAACCACGGATCTGGGTTTTACCTGTCATTAGTACCCCTGTGTGAGGAACACCACGGGTTCGTACTGGTCCCTGTGATTAGTACCACTATGTGATGAATTCCATGGGTTTGCGTTTTGAGGAAGGCCACAGGTCTGCCGTTTACTTGTCATTAGTACCACAATGTGAGGAACACCGTAGGTTTGCGTTCCGAGGAACATCACGGGTCTGTTATTTACCTGTCATTAGTATCCACTATGAGGGGAACACCACGGGATAGTGCGGGTCCCTGAGGCTTGTACAACTATGTGACGAACACCATGTGATTGCGTTCCGAGGAACACCACAAGTCCAGGTTTTACCTGTCATTAGTACCCACTATGTGAGGAACACCACGGGATAGTGCGGGTCCCTGCAATTCTCTCTCTGTGAGGAACGCCACGTGATAGTACGGGTCCCAGATATATGCAAACATTTATAAGGAACACCATGGGTTTGCATTCCTAGGGATGCCTCGGGTCTGGTTTTACCTGTCATTAGTACCCACTATGTGACGAACACCATGGGTCTGAGGTTTACCTGTCATTAGTGCCCACCGTATAAGGTACGCTACGGGATAGTACAGGTCCCTGTTATTAGTACCACAATGTGTGTAACAAAACGGGATAGTACGGGACCCTGTGATTAGTTCGCACTATGTGCGGAGCACCACTGGATAGTACGGTTCCCCGAGATATGCACAACTTTGTAAGAAACACCATGGGTTCGCATTCCTAGGAACACCACGGGTGTGAGGTTAATCTCTCATTAGAACCCACTATGTGAGGAACACCATGGGATTGCATTCCGAGGAACACCATGGGTGTGAGGTTAATCTCTCATTAGAACCCACTATGTGAGGAACACCATGGGTGTGAGGTTAATCTCTCATTAGAACCCACTATGTGAGGAACACCATGGGATTGCATTCCGAGGAACACCATGGGTCTGGGATTTACCTGCTATTAATACCCACTATGTGAGGAACACTACGGGATAGTACGGGTCCCTGACACCTATACAACTACGTGATGAACACCACGGCTTCACGTTCTTAGGAACACTACGGGTCTGGGGTTTACCTGCCATTAGTACCCACTATGTGAGGAACACCATGGGATTGCGTTCCGAGGAACACCATGGGTCTGGGATTAACCTGTCATTAGTACCCACTATGTGAGGAAACACTACGGGATACTACGGGTCCCTGAGACTTGTACAACTATGTGACGAACACCATGGGTTCGCGTTCTCAGGAACACCACGGGTCTGGGGTTTAACTGTCATTAGTACTCACTATGTGAGGAACACCGAGCGGTAGTGCGGGTCCCTATGAATATTACCACAATATGAGGAACACCACGGGATTGTACGGGACCCTGTGATTAGCGTGCACTATGTGAGGAAAACCACGGGATAGTATGGATCCCTGAGACTTGTACAACTCTGTGACAAACACCATGGGTTCGCGTTCCGAGGAACACGACGTATCTGTGGTTTGCCTGTGATTAGTACCCAGTATGTGAGGAACACCACGGGATAGTACGGGTTCCTGTGATTAGTACTACAATGTGAGGAACACCACGGGATAACACGGGTCCCTGTTATTAGTACCACAATGTGAGGAACACCACGGGAGAGTACGTGTCCCTGTGATTAGTACCACAATGTGAGGAACACCACAGGATAACACGGGTCCCTGTTATTAGTACCACAATGTGAGGAACACCGCGGATAGTACGGGTCTCTGTTATCAGTACCACAATGTGAGGAACACCACGGGATAGTACGTGTCCCTATGATTAGTACCACAATGTGAGGAACACCACGGGATAGTACGGGTCCCTGTAATTAGTACCACAATGTGAGGAACACCACAGGATAACACGGGTCCCTGTTATTAGTACCACAATGCGAGGAACACCGCGGATATTACGGGTCTCTGTTATTAGTACCACAATGTGAGGAACACCACGGGATAGTACGTGTCCCTATGATTAGTACCACAATGTGATGAACACCACGGGATAGTACGGGTCCCTGTAATTAGTTTCCATTGTTTGATGAACACCACGCAATACTACGGGTCCCTCTGATTAGTACCACTATATGGGAAACACCACGGTATAGTAAGGGTCTCTGTGATTAGTACCCACCATGTGAGGAACACCACGGTATAGTATGTGTCACTGAGATTTGTACAGCTGTGTGAGGAACACTATGGGTTCGCATTCCGAGGAACACCACGGTATTGTACGGGTCCCTGTGATTAGTACCATTATGTGATGAATAACATGGGTTTCCGTTTCGAGGGAACCCGCGGGTCTGAGTTTTACCTGTCGTTAGTACCACTATTTCAGGAACACGACGGAATAGTAGGAGTACCTGTGATTATTACCCCTGTGTGAGGAACACCATGGGTTTGCGTTCTGTGGGACATCACGTGTCTGAGATTTACCTGTCATCAGTACCCCTATGGGCACTATGATTACTGTCCACTATGTCAGGAAAACCGCGGGGTAGAACGGGTCCCGGTGATTAGTACCCACTATGTGGGTAACACTATGGGTTTGCGTTGCCTATGGGTTGCGCCCTTATGCGTGGAGCACCGAAAGTTTACGTTACTTTTGAGAAATACCATGGTTTTTCTTTACTAGCGATATGTACCTTAATGTGGGGCCGTTCACCTAGATTTTCGACCTCATTAGGCAAAAAGCATCATCGTTTCGGGGATGTGCTTTGGAAGAAGCTCCTTGGTCAGTATATACCATTGTTATAATTTAGCTTCTGGGAAGGTGGGCCATCTTGTTCCACGTTCAGCTCTGAGCCCTAGACCACAGCTCATTCCCTTTCGCCCTTTAGTTTTAGCCCTTTTGCCATTTTGTCCTTTAACCATTTAACACTTTTGCACATTTGTCACTTTGCCATGTTGATCTGTATCTTTTTTGTACTTTTGGCCTTTTGCAGTCACTCAGCTCTATGACCTGGTGTAACCTTTCAGCATTATGCCCCTATGAATAAAGCACATATGTTAATCTTTACTCCATCTCCTTTCTCCTATTAAAATAATGCGAATGGCCGTCATGCAGTTCCAAGCTCATCTCCTAAAGCCCATGGACCATATCTCATCTTGTCTGGCTAGGTTAAGCCTAAGGTCGAATCTCAACCTCGAGTCTACAACGCCCTCGTAAAGATTAAACCCGGCAACAAATCCATGCCTGTTAGCTTCAGCCAGTACTATTGGACATCAAACTTGAGTCTGTAAAGCTAAATGACCTTGTAAGGTTAAGCCTAGGGTTGAATCCAGGGCCTGTAACGTCAGGCCCCAAGTCAAATCCGTGCCCGTTAGTTTAAGCTTGCACTCTTGGCCAAGCCCTACTTTAAAATTCTCTCCCTCCCCAATGTAAGGTCATGTGAGGTTAATCATTTTATCTGGGCATACTTATTACATTATGTATCTTCATCATTTACTAAAAACTTTAATTTCATGAACATTCATGAAATTCATGTCACCTTCACTATAAGAATCATGATCGAATAACTGTAAGAATGATCATTTTAGGCCATTAAGAAGATTTGTTGATCTATATTCATTATAGAAGACAGACAAATGATGGTTTAAATTTACATTAATTAGATACGTTTCTTAATTTGACAAGCTCGGGGTTGTTGAGTGAACACAGACAGTGATTAATATCTAAAACTGCGCTTGTCGCTTCATGTGCTCAATAATATACTGTACTCTCCATATTGCAGTATGAGCTATGAGCTATGGTACCATTCTGTCACTTAACAAGGCTAGGCTATTTCCATTGAGCACTATCTGTCTTCTTAAATAGAGCATCCTATGTCATTAAACCCTATTATTAACACTCAATCATTTACATCCACATACATTACTTTTAACGTAACTTATTTTTATATCATAAGTTTAGTCCCTAATGCACATTTCAGTCACCCTGAGTCAGCACGTGTCCCGTTGCCTACTAGGCACTGTGTCCTCCAAGGGCATTGATAACTTATTCCATATGTGATGGCATCGACACGTATAAGGCGCGAATGGTGTCCTTGGGTATAGCCATCCATGCTGCATTCAAATGGTTCCACAGTTCATCTTTGGTGGCTGGCATTGTGTCACAGTTCCGCACCCGTCCTTTACACATTTTCAATTAGCGACAAGTCCGGTGATCAGGTTCGCCAGGGCAATAGTCTGACATTCTGTGACAAGAAAAAAACACGTGTTCATGCAGCGATATGTGGTCGTGCATTGTCCTGCAGAAATAAACCGTCTGGGGTGTCGTGCAGAAAGAGTATGGTTACGGGCGCCAGGATGTCATTCACGTAGGTCAAACTGGTAACATTGACCTGGACACGCATCAACTGTGATTCATGGTTGTACCCAATAGAACGCCACACCATAATGCCTTGACTTGGCGCTGTATGTCTTGTGTGAATTTAATCAGTGTGATGCCTCTCCCCCAGTCTGCGGCGAAGCAAAATTCGGCCATCACTTTCAAATAGACAGAACCTGGATTCGTCTGAAAACACTATCTGCTGCCATTCCTGTCCCCAGTGACGTCGTTCAATACACCATCGCAGTCTAGCATGTTTATTAGCCAAAGGTAGGCGGAGAAGTGGGCGACGTGCCGGTAACCCAGATAATAATAAACTGGGACGGTCTGCCACTCCTGAAAGTACGATATGTTACACTGTTCCACTATTGCGCCAGAGCCGAGGAGGACACATATCAGTGCTTCAGTGCCATTCGGATGAGGTGTCGATCTTCTCGGGGTTGGGGGTCCTGGTTGGTGCGACCGGACCCATCTGGTCATGTTCTACAGCCTTCTGTGAATATTCTGTACACACCCGTTGCACTGCCTTCACACTTCTTTGCACATGAGCTGCAATATCCCAGATAGATATATCACGTTCTCTCATGCCTCCTTCAGAATCACTCATTTGACAGTACTTTTCTTGCATACGTCTGCGAGGCATCCTGCACGTCTCCTCAAGTTACAATGATCCACTACCTTCGGTAGACAGCGACAACGAGAGCCGCAGGCACAGTTTACCAGCCGATGTTGGTGCGCAGAAATATCAATGTGGACCTTGTACCTGAGGGTCGACATAGTTCAAATGCCAATCGTTTCTTCAGAACATATAATCCACATGTCTTGTGAATATGAACTTCCTATCTCTAGTCTTTCAAGCTGTTGTGGATATTAAGAACATCAGTGTATTTCAAACATTCACAAAATTTTCCAACACCAATAAGTAGATGAGAAGCGGTAAGAATCTGTAACACGAAATAATAGATAATATTATTTCAAGAATAAAGTCCTTTTGAAAAGGAAAATAATATTTAAAAAGGTACTTAAATTTTTATGATGGAAGTTGATTCAGTCCTGGCTGTCAAATCTCATGATTGGTCCCTTTAGCACACTTTAGGGTCTGGTGGAATCTCCCCTCTTAGTAGCACAATCCGGAAGGAACATCCCTTGCAAGGTGCACCCCGATGAATGTAGAGATTCATGTTGCAAGCAGCATGATGATTACCCTTGTACCTTGTCTTTCAGGGTTCTTGTAACAGTAGGCTTCCTCACACACATACACACACATGCACATACATTGAAACTAAAACAGTACATTAGTATGTGCTCCAACCATGCCTATTTAAATGTCAGTCAACACTTAACATGCGGGTTCAGATGATCTATGCATACCACACGTGTTCTGGGATTAATATTGTAGTGGTTATGTCTTGCAGAAGACGAAATAAGGTGTTCTCTTCATGAGACATCACGGCTAATATACGTCGCTACGCGTAGAATATCTTGTAGAATTGTAGTGGGAAAGCGAAGTGAAGTTGTGCTCCTAAGTAGAGCAGTATGAAGGCAGTAGAGTAAAAGCTGAGTAAGTTGAGCGTCGATTTCTCACTGCCTTTTTCAGTTCTCAGCCTAGAACATGTGATAAGTTGGAAACCAATCATAAATTTTCTTCATGTATTCTTTAAAAATCATGGTTCGAAACTGGTCTTGTGAATAGTTCTGAAAATTTGCCGGGTGGTGCTAGCCTTGAAAACGTTAACTGTTCATATCTGTCGCATGCTAAGCTCCTGGCCAGTACGAGAAGCGGAACGGATCGCCACGCGGCCATGCAGCTATGAGTTTAAAGGCGACTTGCTCCAAGGTTATCAGATCATGGCCTTCACCTCAACTGGTATAAATGGCCCACTGACCGAATTAAATTAGGATTTTGCGGCAGTCTCAATGTTAACTGTGATTATGCCATATTCGGATACAATATGTTGTAGATGAAAGATTTCTTTCCACAGTATATACTACTGTATAAATGATACAAAGTATTGAAAGTGTGTTATTTTGATATATTGATGCGTTGTTGAATTAGTAATTTAATTTGTAGAATCCTATGTGTGATAATTACATTTTCAGTATAAATTGTGCAGATCTTTAAAGTGGTACTATCTGTGGATTTGTACAGTGCTTTCGCAGCGTCATTCTACATTATTAACAGTTAACTTTTCTTAGATGCTCAGCTATCTTTTAGCTGTTAATTTTAATACTATAATTCGTTTTACTATTTGTTAATAGATATTTCAGACAAGTGTCATTGAAATGTGTTTGATCCAACCCAGTCTCTTCACTTTCGAGAAAAAATGACCCGTGAGTATTTCTCTATACACAGATACCTTTGATCCACTATTCCCGTTTACAGCATATACCCTGCAATTTAGTAGTATTTTCGTACTCTTCTCTGAGTATTGGCTTCCAAATATTCCGTTGGATAATTCTGGACGGGTTTATCTTCACACAAGGGCGTACTTTGTTTCTTAATATGGATAGATCTGTGTTGATATAGGTCAGTCTAAATTCATAGAACTTTTGTGATAATATCTATTTCTTGATTGTTGTCTCTTTTTCTCTGTCCCTCAGTGGGATTATTTATTTGTTGTATCGGGTGGTACTGAATGTTCACATTGTCAACAAATGTTAGTTGAAGTGAATTGTTTTTGAGTGTTTTACTCTGAATGAAGTTCTGTTAGGTTAAACTTGCGTTAGCTTGATCACCTCAAGAATCATATCTCTGGCAGTTTTCTGAGTAGGGTTCTTTCGTGGCGTTACTTCGGACTGTGCTGCAAGGATATAAGCATAAACTTGGAAGCATGGTCTATCGTAATTACAATGCCGATATGCTTGATAAATCTCCTAAGTGGATTCTTGGTGAAGGACATTCGGAGAAGGTGCGAAGAAGGGCTACCTCGATCCTAGAACCGAAGAGCATAGGTAGGCAGCCCATCTTGACTTCAAGGGAGGAAATCATGCTCTGCATAGAATTTTTAAAGATGTGCATTTGGGGTTCTACTTTACTCTTTACTTTTCCAAAGTAACCCCATGTATCGTAACATTTTCGACATGTATATGAAAGCTTATGTCCAAATGTGCATGTAAATCTGGGGAACTGTAAACACCGAATTTTTAAAATAAAAACTTAATTTTTAACGTAATGTTTGAAATTACATATTAAGATACACTCACAGTAAGTATTGGAAGAGAAGGAATTCAAGCAGCGAGCTCGATAGCTGCAGTCGCTTAAGTGCGGCCGGTATCCAGTATTCGGGAGATAGTGGGTTCGAACCCCATTGTTGGCAGCCCTGATGATGGTTTACCGTGATTTCCCATTTTCACACCAGGAAAATGCTGGGGCTGTACCTTAATTAAGGCCAGGGTCGCTTCCTTCCCAGTCTTAGCCCTTTCCTGTCCCACTCTCGCCATAAGACCTATCTGTGTCAGTGCGATGTAAAGCCAATAGCAAAAAAGAAAGGAATTCATGCAATTGCTTCTTTGTGGTACTGATCAACTGGCCGTTTAGCTGTCGGCCTGCATTTGGGAGATGCTGGGTTCGAACCCTCTGTCGAGAGCCCTGGAGTGCATGTTTTCTATGGTTTCACATTTTCACAGCAAAGAAATGGTGCAACTGTACCTTAATTACGGCCGCAGTTGCTTCCTTCCCACTCCTAGCCATTTATAGCTCATCATCACCATACCACCTATCACTGTCGCTGTGAAAGAGAAAAGGAAGAAACCATTAAGTAAACAAAATGCCGTAGGTTATGTTCAATTAACTTTCATTAATGAATATTAAATTTATGATAATAACTGGCCACTGTTCTTTGACTGATAATTACATTCAGACTTTTCACCTTTTGTCTCTTTCATAAACCAAGGAAGCTAAATGTTATGTTCATAGTCAATGAAAAGTTACGTTCTCATAAGTTCAGTATATTCATAGTTTAGGAATATTTGTTACTTCAGTAAAACTTTTGTAATTAGGATACATCTAAATGTGGCTTAGAATTATTGTACAATAGTTATTTTATTAGTAAATATCATTCTTCCTTTACTATTACTAAATTTTTCATTGTAGGGGAAATTTCTCCTTAGAAATTTAGTTATCACTAGAATTCTATTGTTCCAGTTAACCTGTTGTAATTAGGATAATGCAAGTCCGGTTTAGAGTTGAAGAGTAGCTATGTTAATTAGTTAGTAAGTTGCTTGCTTTGGAAAGGCCAGAAATCTCATGACATCAGAGATATGTGCGAACTTATCTACCAGGTTACATCCAACAGGGATGGTGTTGACGTCATTGTGTGCACAAACTTGCAAGATTGATTTGCTGAGGTCCAGCGCTATTCAGATAGCCTTATGTCAATTACACTCGACATTTCATCCTCTCAGACTTGTGTTTTCTGTGTCACAATCTGGCTGTGGTGACTTTGATAAGGAAAAGCATTGGCAGGAGCTACGATATCATGTTGCAGCATGTCCAGAAGATGAGTTTCCACTTCTCTGTGTTGATCTTTTTGTGCATGTTAGTCACACTAAGAATCTTTATAGCTGCCATGGTGGTAATACCTCCGGTATCTGATATGATGATGGAACTCATATTTTAGGTTTCACTTGTGTTGACTACAACAGCCAAATTGACCTTATCGTTGTTCAGCACAGTGATCTCCGACTAACAAAGGATGTGAATGTCATATCGTCTGACTGTGTACCACCTCTGCATAAGGTAGGCATAGCGGAATTAAGGATCTCTATGCATCGTAGAGGTGGAGGGATACATGCCCCCGAGAAGATCAAGTGGTGAAAGCTTAAAGACTAGGAGACCCTAGCAGACAGCATAAATTTTCCTCCCGTTGATATGAATGCAGTTGACAAAATGTGGACACATTTTACAGATCTTTCACTTCCACCGTCACAGTAAACTTGGGTACGACATAACCTAGTTCCTACTGTATTGAAAATCAAACGTTCTTATGGATCACTCCAGTTCAAGAACAGGTGTCTAAAATGACAAAGACATGCTGTATATAAATTGGCTTTCACAAAAGACTCCAGAACACAGGGAAAGAATTATCTTTGCCGAACGTGTGGCTAAGAAATCTGTCGCTGAATCAAGGCGCTCTCACTGTAATGACCTGTGTACGAGGTGTATCAGAACTGTACTGACAAAGAAATCGGGGATGTTCTTCGACTAATATTGAGGATGATATTGCAGTTGGAGTGCCGGGCAATGCTTCTTTTTTAGGAAATAAAGTATTTACTGTACTTGCCAAACCAGAGAATCAGCCACTGCCCGTTGCTGTGCGTCAGAATAGAGAAGGGATGGGAAGTGAAAAGAGGCAGGCATCAGTAACGCTCGATGCGAATGCACAAGTTTCTCGTTCATTTCGCATATTCGCTTCCGAGCTCCGGTAGGCAGTGTACCGTTTGTTCTACACAAACTGACTATTATGTGATCCCCATAGAAAGGGAAGGCATACTTGTACCAAGAATACAGGCAGCTTTTTAAACCATTCGCTACACACTTCACATCCTGGGCAGAGTCCAAAGGTCATTCTCTGCTACATTATTGTGAACTATGCACCAAAATAGGAGGGGGCCACATACAACGTCTACTGTAATCAAACCATTGGGCGTGTTGATTCCTTCGTTCAGTATTTCATTGAATTTACATCGCTGTGAGTGAATGAATACACTTTTTCGAGCATGTTAATTAATATAGAATATTACTGTGACAAACAAATGAGAAGAGAAACATTCTAGTGCTTTCCCTGACTAACATGATTGTCTTAAATACAGTGTGTTCTTTAATTGTGTGTGCAGTTACGGCTATTTAATAAATGAACTGTGGATATTGCCTGTTAGAGACAATCCTATCGAAATCCTATGAGGAACCATTATCTCTGTCCGCATCATACAATCCACAACCCCTCCCTACCCTTGTCTTCCTTGAAACACGGCAGCAGCTCGTCAATTTGAATCGCGCACCCGGAAGTAACAATTTAAAACTATTTTCTCAAAAAGTATAATTTTCCCCGCCAGTCTGATTGAACCATTATTCTTAACATAACACGAAGAGCATCCTTGAATATTTGTCGGTATAGTTCTGATAATCACTGTACACCACCGAACCCAAAGGAAAGAGGAGGGAACTATTTCCAGCTGACCAAAATTGACACAAAGCATTTAGCACACTGTGTACATTAGAGGCAAGGATGACCAGTGATTACAGGACAAACGAGAAATCCTCAAACATTGGCAACAACATTTGTAGAGATTTCCTGCATTGAATTACGACCTCACCCTATTCCTCATGGTAAGTTCCATCTTATGTATCACATCAAAGGAAGTGGAGAGGATCATTAGGAGTGTGAAGAACCAAAAAGGGCCAGGACCAGATGACTTTACAACAAACTTCTGGAAATTATAGCAATTTAAATAACTCATTATCAGCTGGCTGACAAGCTTGTTCATTGGAAGAGTTGACTCTGGCTCTGTTCCCAGTCATTGGGCTGTAAATATCTTTGTGCCTATTTTGAAGTAAAATGACTAACCAGCAGAATGTGCAAATTACCGTCAAAATTGCACCCAATTGTACATGAGAAGATCTTTGAGAGCATCCTTCATTATTGACTGGGTGAAATCGTCGGCATTATTGCTCATCAATGCATCTTCATTAAGGGTGCTGAAACAACTCATGCAATTTTCACTGCCAGAATGCTAATTGAAAAGCACTGAGAGCCCCAGCAGGCAGTGTACATTGCTTTCCGTGATACTTTCGGCCGTGTTCCGCACCGTGTGATCTGGTATGCAGTCGTGACCATGGTGTACCAGAAATGCTTATAATTTGGATCAAGATGCTACACACGAATACCAGATGTTATATATGTTGTGCTGTCAACGTCTCGGGAAGCTTCTCAGTGAAAATTGGTGTGTACAATGTTCCTCTCTGTCCCCATTGCCCTTTATCCTCAGCACGGACACCACCACATGGGACCTGCAAAGGAGTGTTCCTAGGCAGATGATGTTGCACTTGTTGATAGACCCAGAATGTGATTGCGGCATCAAGTTGAGGATTGAATACCTGTTTCCCACAATACAACCTTAGAATATACTTGGAGTCATCCGAACCATCTAATGGCTCCGTCCAAATTGATTCAGGTACCTAGGATCTTGCATACAGAATGATAGTGGGGTAGTTGCTGAAGTGCGAATTATGATAAAGGCAGCAGGGATGAGATGAAGGGAAGTCACAGGCACACTCTGTGACTGAAGTAAAACACTAACGTCTGAAGTTCAGAATATAATGCATGTTACTACGTCTTGCTGCTTTGTATGGTGTTGAATGTCATGGACTGAGAAAGGTATGGATTAGCAATTACACAACATGGAAATGTGTATACGCCATTAGACAATGGGCATTGCAGTCCTGCATCACGTAAAAAAAGACACCGTTCACCAGCAAATGTGCATAGGATATGTCACCAATGGTTTGGTCAGTGCCCTTTCGCTCTACCAGACGCAGTTGGCAATTTCATCCAATCTTTTGAAATTACTTTGCAATGTCCACATGGACCTACTATAAAAATACATTGAAAATATTTTACAAAAATGTAAAACTAGAAATGCTGCTGGGAATGGTAAAATTTCTGGGCATATACGAAAATCAATTCTTTGAGATATTGATTAGTGTATGTGTGAATCAGCTATACCAGATGAATGAATAATTAGTGTAGTAGCACCCTGTGTATAAAGAAAAGGTGCTAAACTTCAGTAATTAAACACGAGTCAACTTGACTAGTGTTGCATGCAAGCTCTTGGAATGCATTATTTCTGATTATATTACACACATTTTTCGAAATTACCAACTGGTTCGATATAAGGTAGTTCAGATTTCGGAAACGTAATTCCACTGAAGCTCATCTTGTAGATTCCAGCAAGATATAGCAGATATATATATGAGATTCATGTGGTCTAATCTGTCACGATTGACATATCTATAAGGGTTTTCATAGGGTAGATCTCGGGAAACTACTGACAAAAATTAGTGTGGTTGGGATAGATAAAATAGTGGCTAAATGGGTGACTATAAACACGTGGCCAAATTATTAAACATTAAAAATTGAGAATTGAACACATAAGATGTTACCAATTTTAAAGTTGATGACTTTAGTACTTGGTATGCACCCCTTTAGCTTTCATGAGTGACTTGATTTGACTGGGCATACCCTCAAACAGTATTTTACACTGACTCTTTAAATCGTCACCATGACACCAGATCTGAACGAGCTTCTCAATAAAGCCAATTTTTGTCGTTGTATTCGTTTTTCGGACTTTTCTTTGCTATCGCCCAAGGATGTTCTATGGGGTTCAAGTCTGGACTCTTTCTAGGCTTTGTGGCAAGGAGGCCCATCTTGCATAAAAGTAAATTCACTTTGGCGAAACCATTCTTGCACCTGAGCTGTCAAACGGGTTCTTAAAGCTATATCGTTCACGTCTCATAGTTCCTTCTGCAATATATAATCGTCCACAGCCGTACCAAGGAAACACACTCCAGACCATCACTGAAGTTGGATGTTTCACTCTCTGCTTCACTCAATCTAGATGGAATGCTTTTCCTTTTCTTCTGACACATGGACTTGTCTCTTATTAGGCAGGAAATACCGATTCGCCGCTAAGACAAACCTGAAATAAATGAAACAAATAACCTAGCATTAAGTGCAACAAGCTGTACGGTTTGAAGGAGAAATTTAATACATTTACTGCACTGTACGGTTACATCACTCAGATTGGTTTAAAAATGGAATAATGAATGATAATTTAGAAATTACAGTAATTATCATGGACTTCCCTGTTTCCATTCGTCAGAGAACCAATTCTGGAGAGTCTTGGCTCACTGGAACATCTTTTCAGCCATAGCAGGAGTCATCTTCTCTTTTCTTAGAGGTCGTTTTGCTCTCAATCTGGCATTAATTATCTCTCGTCTCAAAGTCCTGGTTGGTACCAAAGTCCCATACTCTTATAATTTCATACGTAAATCCAAACTAATAACCTGACAAATTAATCAGTTTTGCTTCCTCCTTGGGGTTAGTTTCTTCTTTTGCCCACAGTTTCCGACACGTTGTAGACATTTTGTCTTCCCCTTATCTTCACATTTTAAAATTCCTGCTGTGAATAACGTTTCTAAACAAGTAGCTCTCTGACGAAAGGTCTTTTTATCTCCCCATAACCTCAAAATTTTAACTGTTCTCTAGTACCACTCTTAAGACATGTCAACTGAACTCGTGAATAGTAGCTATCACGCACGTAACTTACAGAATGCACAGTCTTAACCATAGGTCGCATCATTTACTTCCATACCGCAACCATATGCAGATACAGATGATAAACAACGGAATATGTTCACTAACAAAATATGACACAATGTTGTTGTTTGAGTCATCAGTCCATAGACTGGTTTGATGCAGCCCTCCATGCCACCCTATCCTGTGCTAACCTTTTCATTTCTACGTAACTATTGCATCCTACATCTGATCTAATCTGCTTGTCATATTCATATCTTGGTCTACCCCTACCGTTCTTACCCCCTACACTTCCTTCAAAAACCAACTGAACAAGTCCTGGGTGTCTTAAGATGTGTCCTATCATTCTATCTCTTCTTCTCGTCAAATTTAGCCAAATCGATCTCCTCTCACCAATTCGATTCAGTATCTCTTCATTCGTGATTCGATCTATCCATCTCACCTTCAGCATTCTTCTGTAACACCACATTTCAAAAGCTTCTATTCTCTTTCTTTCTGAGCCAGTTATCGTCCATGTTTCACTTCCATACAATGCCACGCTCCACACGAAAGTCTTCAAAAACATCTTTCTAATTCCGATATCAATGTTTGAAGTGAGCAAATTTCTTTTCTTAAGAAAGCTCTTCCTTGCTTGTGCTAGTCTGCATTTTATGTCCTCCTTACTTCTGCCATCGTTAGTTATTTTACTACCCAAGTAACAATATTCATCTACTTCCTTTAAGACTTCATTTCCTAATCTAATATTTCCTGCATCACCTGCCTTCGTTCGACTGCACTCCATTACTTTTGTTTTGGACTTATTTATTTTCATCTTGTACTCCTCACCCAAGACTTCATCCATACCATTCAGAAACTTCTCGAGATCTTCTGCAGTCTCAGATAAAATAACAATATCATCGGCAAATCTCAAGGTTTTGATTTCCTCTCTTTGGACTGTGATTCCCTTTCCAAATTTCTCTTTGATTTCCTTTACTGCCTGTTCTATGTAAACATTGAAAAGGAGAGGGGACAAACTGCAGCCTTGCCTCACTCCTTTCTGGATTGCTGCTTCTTTTTCAAAGCCCTCGATTCTTATCACTACAGACTGATTTTTATACAGATTGTAGATAATTCTTCGTTCTCGGTATCTGATCCCTATCATCTTCAGAATCATAAATAGCTTGGTCCAATCAACATTATCGAATGCCTTTTCTAGATCTACGAATGCCATGTACGTGGGCTTGTCCTTCTTGATTCGATCCTCTAAGATCAGACGTAAAGTCAGGATAGCTTCACGTGTTCCTACATTTCTTCTGAAGCCAAATTGATCTTCTCCCAACTCAGCTTGAACTTGTTTTTCCATTCTTCTGTAAATAATACGTGTTAAAATTTTGCAGGCATGAGATAGTAAATTAATGGTGCGGTAGTTTTCACACCTGTCAGCACCGGCTTTCTTGGGAATAGGTATAACAACATTCTGCTGAATATCGGATGGGACTTCTCCTGTCTCATACATCTTGCACACTAAATGAAATAACCTTGCCATGCTGGTTTCTCCTAAGGCAGTCAGTAATTCAGAGGGAATGTCATCAATTCCAGGTGCCTTGTTCCTATTGAGGTCACTCACAGCTCTGTCAAACTCTGACTTCAAAATTGGGTCTCCCTTTTCATCAGCATCAACAGCCTCTTCATGTTCCAGAACCAAATTATCTACATCTTTACCTTGATACAACTGTTGGATATGCTCCTGCCATCTTTCTGCTTTGTCTTCTTTCCCTAAAAGTGGTTTTCCATCTGAGCTCTTAATATTCGTACACCTAGATTTCCTTTCTCCAAAGGTTTCCTTGATTTTCCTGTATGCAGCATCTACCTTTCCCAGGACCATACAGCCTTCGACATCCTTGCATTTCTCCTTCAGCCATTCTTCCTTAGCTGCCTTGCACTTTCTATCCACTTCATTCTTTAATCGCCTGTATTCTTTTCTGCCCTCTTCATTTCTAGCATTCTTGTATTTTCGTCGTTCATCAATCAGGTCTAGTATCTCCTGAGTTATCCACTGATTCTTAGTTGATCTTTTCTTCCTTCCTAACATTTCTTCAGCAGCCCTACTGACTTAATTTTTCACGACTCTCCACTCTTCCTCTATAGTGTTTCCTTCAGCCTTTTCATTTAGTCCTTGTGCAACATGTTCCTTGAAACAATCCCTCACATTCTTTTCTTTCAACTTGTCTAGATCCCATCTTTTTGCATTCTTTCCTTTCTTCAATTTCTTCAACTTCAGATGGCATTTCATGACCAACAAGTTGTGGTCAGAGTCCACGTCTGCTCCTGGGAAAGTTTTGCAATCCAACACCTGGTTTCTGAATCTCTGCCTAATCATAATGAAGTCTATTTGATACCTCCCAGTGTCTCCAGGTCTCGTCCACGTATACAGCCGTCGTTTGTGGTGTTTGAACCAAGTATTGGCAAGGACTAAATTATGATCCGTGCAGAATTCAACCAGACGACTTCCTCTTTCGTTCCTTCGTCCCAATCCAAATTCTCTTACTGTACTACCTTCTCTTCCTTGGCCTACCACTGCATTCCAGTCTCCCATCACAATTAGATTCTCGTCACCTTTTACATATTGTATTAAATCTTCTATCTCCTCATATATTCTTTCGATTTCTTCATCATCCGCTGAACTAGTAGGCATATAGACCTGCACTATTGTGGTGGGCATTGGTTTGGTGTCTATCTTGACGACAATAATTCTTTCACTATGCTGGTCGTAGTAGCTTACCCGCTGCCCTATTTTCTTATTCATTATTAAACCAACTCCTGCATTTCCTCTGTTTGATTTTGTGTTGATAATTCGGTAGTCGCCTGACCAAAAATTTTGTTCTTCCTGCCAACGTACTTCACTTATGCCATCTACATCTAACTTTAGCCTATCCATCTCCCTTTTCAGATTCTCTAACCTACCACAACGATTCAAACTTCTAACATTCCACGCTCCGACTCGCAGAATGTCAGTATCCATCTTCCTGATGATCGCCCCCTCTCGTGTAGTCCCCACCCGGAGATCCGAATGGAGGACTAGTTTACCTCCGGAATATTTTACCCGGGAGGAAGCCATCATCAGTACATCATTCATACAGAGAGAGCTGCATGTCCTCGGGAGTTAGTTACAGCTGTAGTTTCCCGTTGCTTTCAGCCGTGTAGCAGTATCAACACAGCTAAGCCATGTTGAGTATTATTACAAGGCCATATCAGTCAATCATCCATTGGGACACGCAAGCCTCCCCACCGCGGCAAGGTCACATGGTTCGCAGAGGAGGATATGACACAAAACCATGTGAATAATTAAATTACATTCTGGTTTTCACTGTATCCACTATATGAAAACATAGAATAATGTGGGCAGGGATATCCCAGGTGGTAACTTTACCACCAAACAATGTTCAAGGATTAAGCTATAAAGGTCAATATTTTACATAAAGATAGAAATATACCATTTACCATTAAAATTTGACCACGTCTGGTGTATTTGTAGAAAATAGAACTCAGAGCATTAGAGTAGGTGAAGCTTTATGTGATCCTGTAACAATTATGGGATCGGGTCGCACAGGACAGTACAGTGAGATCTCTATTTTCTGATATATATAAACAATATGAATAATGAACTGAAAACTGATGAAGCTCTTTGTAATAAATAAGTTTCAGGATTGTGAGTAACTGCAAAAAGACCTTGACAATATTTTAAGATGGACATCGGGCAGTGCTATATTGGTAAATGAGGTGAAAATTCATGTTTTGTGCTTCACAAATAGAAAGAGTCCTCTCTGGTTTAATTATTGTGTTGATGGGGTAAAAGGTCTTCAGGGGATCTCTATAAGTACCTAGTTATTCATAATAAGGATATATTTTCATTGTGGTAATCATATAAACATTTCGAAAATAAAATTTACAGGTCTCTTGATATGATTATGAGCATATTTAGGGGTCGTAAAGGAGAGTATGAGACCACCAGTATTACTGGATTAGAGAACAGGAAATAATACACATTTCTTGTGGATGATTTGTGACAAAAGAGTTGTGTTATAGAGATGTTGCAAAGATTCAGCTGGGAAGACTTGGAGAAAGGAGACAAGCTGTTCGATTAAGCAGTATATTCTGAGATGACATTGGAGAGATGGCTTGGAATAACGTTAGTTGATGATTACATTTAAGTCGTGTTCTTAAAATGTAGGAAAGGTCACAACATGAAGATAAGTTGGAATTCATGGGTACTAATTTTGGGAGATGTTCACTTATAGGAAGATGATTTAGTGATTGAAATAATTTACCGTGAGAGTTTTTTCATATATTTCCACAATCTTTTTCTACATAAACAACCAACGACATCCCTAAATGCTGTTGTTTGATTGATTCATTGATTGATTCATTGACTGATTGATGTTTTCTGGTCTTAATGTGATGTACAGAGAGGGATTATGGATATTTCCATGCTTGTGATTTAAGCATTGTCCACTTGTTGGGAAAGTGGTAGGAATAATGTGGGATTATTTGATATTACAGTGAAGTGTTTTCGGAAAGAAAGAACATGGAAATGAACAACGAGGTGACAAGTGAAGTCATGTACTGGAAGATGGGAACAGGGGAATGTGAATATAAAAGGATGAAGATAATAGCTAGTTATTGTGGTATTAGGGATCAATAGAAAGAGATACAGAAGCAAGGAATAGAATTGGGTAATGATATGGAGATAGCGTTTATTATTATTATTTATTTTACTTAAATTGTACATGTACACATGCACAGAAGTGCCTCCACCCACACATGTACATATACTGTGCTGAATATGCCCAAATATTTAGGTAATTTTAAATTTACATATTTACAAATGTTCCTCCTTTTCTATGCTACCATGTCTACTGCTATGCAACAGTGTGTTCCTTTTCATGTTCGTATCTATCTTATCAGTTGTTTGAAAAGCAAAGGCAAAAGGAACTCAGGTTAAAACGCAGCAGGTCATTATGCAAGTTAGGTTCCCAAGAGGGTAGAAATAAAATAAATAAATGCAATGTAAATTTTAATGTAATAGAAGTTGTCTACTATTATTTGAAGTAGCTGCATAAGTTGTATACATGTTGATTATGTTTGTAATACAGAAGATATTATGAGTAAAATTTTGTAAATTATATACATATATTAAGGATGAACTGTGTACTTAATAGAAAATAAAATAGCATAAATTGTGTAATACTGTATTTACAAAATTGTCTTCTTTCTGTTCTTTTAAAATTTAGTGCTTGATAATAATGTGTTTTTGTGTACCATTTGCCACCAAGGTAGACACCTCTCTTGCATTTAAAGTGATTTTGATTAGATTGTTACTTTCCATTATATATTTTTAAATGGGGGTAAATTAATTATACTCTTCTTGTGCCACTATGACATTCATTTTTTCAGCTGTTTCTTGTTTAGGCCTATATATTTTTCCTCTTCTTTATTCTACTTTTCTTATTTCTTACTTATAGCCTTCTGAAGATACTAAGGAGGAAATATTCATAGAAGAACATACTGATGATCAGCTCTTGCCGTACATCAAAGGAGAAACAAAGTACGTACACTACAAATTCTATACCATATGGAATATATTGTACTTATTCACAGCTGTGTCCAGTATTGTTTGGTTTATCTCCAAAAACTGGCCATTTTCATCAGTTTAATCTTTCCTTTCATGGTTACATTTAAACACAAATATCTTAAAACTCTCTTGGTAAAAATTATCGGGAACTTTAAGACCATATTTAATGTTCCATCATGTAGTTTTATTGAATATATATCTATATATCTACAAAAAAGAATCTCTGGTAAAGCTAGTTATTTTTGAAGGGTATTTGTTTACAATACCTTTAAGCAAGTATGAAAAAGTGTTCTTTCTTTCACTTTCTCTGCATCATTTGTTCATCACATCCTTATCATCTGAAATGCCTTCTGAAACTAATGCTTCCAGATATTCTGAGTAAGTTTCTTTTACGTTCATACCAACAGTGACACACAGAAAAAGCGGTGTTTGTAGATTATAAATTACATCTACAAATTCAAAATTGTTAAGCTTTATGTACATTGTAAACCATAAAATTATTTCTAACATAATCAGTTTCATAAATCAATATGATGGCTGAGTTCAAGAATGTGATAACTCAGAGAATGTCATTTTTAAATTATTCGGTTAGATTCCTTGTGTATTATCATTTCTGTTCTCTTGTGTGTTATGTCAGATTCCTCCATTTGTGGACGCCAAAGCAGATAATGTGTTGTAGAAATGAAACCTTCAGATCAGTAGTGCTACATCTTCGATATCATAGTTTTCAAATAAAACGTCTGCATTGTCGATAGCGTAAAAATTATATTGTGGTATTGAATTTATATTCGTTCCAGTGTTGTGGTCACACTTGCTGCTTTATTTTGGTGTTCATTGTCACTCAGGTGCGTGTAGTGCGTTGATTGCAATCATACACAGTTAGTATAAACTAATAAAATGGACAGCTAGAAATGGAGTTTTAAATGTGTGCAGGTGGCCTAAAAATTCACAATTCTTTAAGTAAGTGAATTTATTATCTCGTAAAAGTAAATAAATAGGGGGTACATTATTGCTTCACGTCCGTAGGTTTAACCTTAAAGTGCCCTACACGTGACTCCCCAGTGGTACTAAGAAAGCAATAATTGTGGCTGCTGGACCTATCTTTTTAAAAATCTCCCTGCAGTGACAAAAGTATTTCATGGAAATAGCTCTTCTCAGAGCTACCAGACAAGAAACATTGGACCTTTCATCCGTTTCTTCCAGCTTAACGTAGAAAGCATCAGCAGAACAAAATGTGACTATCTATCCAAAGTTATCCTGGATAATAAGATAGATGTTGTGTCTATACAGGAAACACATACAGCCAATAAAGAAGAGTTTCGGAAAAGAGGCCGCATTAATGGTTACACAGCTCCTGGTGCAACATATCACAGTGCACATGGTATAGCTACTTATGTTCGTAATAATATCCAAGATGCCTCAATGCTCTTTCAAAACGAAGAAAAAGACATCCATTGTGTTGCTGTGCGAGCAGCAGATGTTACTTCTTTTAACATTTATAAACCCCCCAAACACACAGTGGTCAAGTACCGTACTTCCGACTGCTCAACACCCTGCAGTTTATGTAGGCGACTTAACAGCCATCACGAACTATGGAAGTATTCTTCTTCTTCTTCTTGGTTAGTTGTTGGACATCGTCGTAAGACGCTACGTCCAGTCACTGGTTTGCGGGTTAATGAATGTCGGGGGGAGGTGCCAACAGTAAAAGAAAGTAGTACACTACGAAAGAGGAGGGAGAGCTATGTACAAAAACGAATTGCAACGGTTAAGGATGAAACTTAGGAAAATACCAATGATATATAGGCTAAACGATCAGAGAAGAACACAAAAACACTGGTACACAAGGTGCTAATTCTTCACGTCTGTGTGGTCTGTCACGACGTCTTACTACAAACAAACAAAAACCGGACCACATATATGGAAGTATTCGAATAACAGTGAATGTGGAGCGAAACTCGCAGAATGGACAGAGATGAACAATCTCCATCTGATGTTTGACCCAAAAGATCTTGGTACTTTCCAATCAGCTGCATGGAATAGGGATTCCAATCTTGACCTGTGTTTTGTTAGCTGCAATGAGGGAGGACAGCCCTTACATACCAGTCGTAAAGTGTTAAAGACATTTTCCTCACAGTCAACATAGCCCCGTTATAGCGGATATTGGCATCAACATTCCTGTTGTACGGTCAATACCACATGCTCGGAGGAACTTCAGAAAAGCAAATTGGTCAACATTCACCACTGAACTGGATAAATGTGTTCGGTGGATTGCTCCCAAGCACAACAATTCCAAGCGTTTCGTAGGTGCAGTTATGCTGGCAGCTAAGAAGAGTATGCCTGGAGGCCATATAAAAGAATACATCCCTGGTTGGAATGTTGAGACTGATGCGCTCTATAACGAATATCTGCAGACTGGTGATGAAGACATAGCTGATGAACTTCTTTCCAGCATGGGTACTACCCGGAGAGAACGGTGAATTGAAACAGTGCAGAATATCGACTTAACTCATTCCAGTAGAAGACCTTAGGGTCTCCTCAGAAAACTTGGAGGAAGGACACCTTTGGTGAAGCAACAGCCTGGAGTTATTCCGGATGAAGTAGCATCTCACATCGTCACAACTTCCCAAACTCCATCAGATAAGAAACATACCAAATACATACGGAGCCAACTCTGAACTCTGAAATCAAGAACACCACGCACATCAAGGTATTCACAACCGCTTACGGTGCAAGACATCAATGCTGCTCTTAAAGACATTAAACTAAATGAAGCTCCAGATTTTGATGACATTCATCCAGAGTATCGCGTTTAAGGAAGAATGCAAGAAGTTGGCTGGCAAGTTGTTTTTACTGACCTTCTACAGAACAGACAACTCCTGGCAGTATTCAAGCGAATGAAAGTGATTTCTATCTTGAAACCAGATACGCCTGCCAATGACCCAAGCAGTTATAGTCCAATTTCCCTTCTTTTAGTGAGGCTAATTTGCTGCGGAATCAGCGCAACTATTTTCTAGCATATTCCAGTTGATCAAGCCGGATTCATGCCCAATCGCAGCTGCTGCGATCAAGTGCTTACACTGACATTCCACATGAAAGCAGGTTTCCAGAAACATCTCAAGACCTCAGCTGCATTCATTGATCTTACAGCAGCATTTGACGCAGTCTGGAGGGAAGGATTAATTTACAAGCTTCTCCGAATTGTACCCTGTTGGACCATCGTGCAGGTTTTAAGCAATATGCTCAATGACAGAGAATTTCGAGTGTGTATGGGAAATAGTATGAGTAGAGAAAGGAAGCTCAGAAAAGGATTACCTCAAGGATCGGTACTGTCTCCCGTACTGTTCAATTTGTATATCTCCGATCTCCCAGATACATCATCACGAAAATTTTGTTATGCTGATTTCATAACACTAGCCACTCAACATCGAGACCTTAGTGTGACAGAAGAAGTGCTACAAAGCGACCTGATTTCACTTGAAATGTACTTCAAGAAATGGCAACTGAATCCTAACCCTAACAAAACAGAAGTGTCATGTTTTCACCTGAATAATCGCCTAGGTGGCATTAAACTTCACATACGTTTTTGTCACCATGAAGTTCGGCACAGCAGCTATCCCAAATATTTGAGGATTACACTTGATCGCACACAATTTTACAAACAGCATCTTATGAATCTGTCCAAAAAGCTCAAAACATGTAGTATTATCCTTCAGAAATTGTATGGCTTAAGTTGGGGTTCATCAGCAAAGACTTTATGGTCTGCTTTGGGACTGGTTTTCTGGTGTGCTGAGTACTGTGCACCAGTTTGGCTGGATAGCCCATATACAAGACTAATTGATACTCAACTGAATGCTAGCATGCGTTTCATATCTGGTACTGTCCAGTCCATACCCCTTTATTAAATCCCAATTCTGTCAGGTATAATGCCGCCTGATTTGAAAAGATCAAATGCTCCCATTCGAGAGTTCAAGAACAGAGAAATGGACCCTCAACTGCCTGTTTTGGATTATATTCCTGTTCTCAAGATAAAGATATTCAAGTCACGACATCCATCTTTGCATGATGCTGTCACATTGGCTGAGGGGAATTTTCACCCTTTAGAAGAATGGAGTAGTCGCTGGAAATTTGCCACAGACAGTTCCTTACACAACATCTTTTCTGGTGAACATCATCTACCGCGTAAGATTTGGACCACTCTATAATAACAATAATGTTATTTGTTTTACGTCCCACTAACTACTCTTTTACGGTTTACGGAGACGCCGAGGTGCCGGAATTTAGTCCCGCAGGAGTTCTTTTACGTGCCAGTAAATCTACCGACACGAGGCTGACGTATTTGAGCACCTTCAAATACCACCGGACTGAGCCAGGATCGAACCTGCCAAGTTGGGGTCAGAAGGCCAGCGCCTTAACCATCTGAGCCACTCAGCCCGGCTGGACCGCTCTGAATCGGCTGAGAACAAATCATGGACGATGCAGTGATGCCCTTTATAAGTGGAAATATATCCCATCACCAGAGTGTGACTGTGGTGCATCTAGGCAGACAATCTCCCATATTGTAAGTGAATGTACACTACATTCCTACACAGGTAGCCGGAGTGACTTTTTGGAACCAACAGAGGAAGCCATACAGTGGATCACCCAACTGGACATTCTGCTATAAAACATGTTTCTTGTCTGTGTATATTTGTAAATACTATATATTTGTATATATGTATCTAACTTGTTGCCCTATGCTAGTAATAATAATAATAATAATAATAATAATAATAATAATAATAATAGTAATAATAATAATAATAATAGGTAAATAACGTAGTGATATAATATTCTTTCAAAATTGTAATTATTGTCAATGACCTTACAAAGTACCACAAGTGTATGTCCTGTTTTAATACATTTAATTCAGTAGTGTTTTTTAACTGTAGTTGGGCTATTGCTAATTAATTTTTTGCTGTCACGCCTTTATTGTTCACTGTGTGAAATGATCTTTGATAATCCCTGGGAAATGATTTATAGTCTCAGATAGGTGCTCTTAACCAAGCCCTTGTATCGGCAGGTCATGCAATGGCTAGTCATAGCCTAAGGTTTGACTTCAAACCAGATTTATGACGGAAACTACGAATTATGAATGATTTATTTGATTTTGTGTGTGGTTAGAATCTTCTCGACTCTTATGTGATGCATTGACTTGTTCCTACTGTACGTTCACAACAAGTGGCAAGAAATATTCATGTCCATCCTGAGAACTACCCAGTACCAGCTCATACTCTGTGTTTCTTTGTAATTCATGTGTAACAGGACACAATAGGCTGCGTTAGAGAACAATCTTTTATTATGACCACCAGTAAAAATGTTGCTTATGAATGCTTTTCACACACAAAATACTTTCTAATTTCTAAATATATTTTGTGCAGAGTCACTCTCGGATCAGCAAAGCGACATGCATTTTATGTGTCTTCTTTTTCCTTGGCATATATGGCAGAGGACAGTCCATTTTCTATGTAGCTTAGTCCATTTTACATCATAGATTTTAGATGCTTCTGAAGGATTCAGTCGACCGGATCTTATCTGCTACTTTCCACTTTGTTTTATATCTTACCTCACGCGCTACTTTTTCCTCACTCTCATTTCAGCAGTCTACAAATATCATGCCTCAACTTAAATGACTTCATTTAAAATGTCTAAAATATTTGCCATGCCAGTTTGGTATTGAATTAGATAAGAAAGGTTTTAAGATTCATAAAATTTCCTAATTGCTGACTTGTGGAAATACACGTATTTCTGAGGTTACCAATTAATGATGAGATTACCTTCCATTTGTGGAGACACATCGTCCTGAGCTAAATAGTGATGAGGCTTACTTCCGTTTGTGTAGAGACACATGGTCCTGAACTAACCACTTAGTTATGTGGTTTCCTTCCAGCTTTAGAGCGTCGAGTGTCACATGACCCTGAGCTGATCACTTTGTGCCACTCCTCCATGGTCTTCATATTTATAGACGTGATCGAAGCGAAAATAACAAACTGATTAATATGATCGTCTGCTGTCTATGACGTATGTAAGCAGAAATATGGATTCCAAAATTATATTCAGTCTAGAATACACTGACGGACTCCCCTCTTGTTGGTACTCATAGAATTTCACCGGACATTCAAACTCTCCCTCCCTTTAAACACAGTTATACCAAAATTTTTAATTTTGTTGAGTTATATGTTTTTCTTTACAGTGCATTTATAGGAGTCACTTACACACGAAATCTAGAAGCGTTCAGACATTCAAACACTATTTTGTTAAAATAAGTCTTTATAGATATCGGACATAGGCTTTAGGGGAGAAAATTTGAACATAAAATAAAGTAATTTGAATGATAGGATGTGTAAAATATCCATTGCATCCCATTTTTATCACAGAATATTCATCAATCTGCTTCTTGTTATTCTGCTTCCTTAGTGTTAGTCCTGCCTGGAGGCAGGGTCCGGTGTTGTGATTCATTGACTCCAGTTACTTCAGTCTCGGGCCATATCTTCCAACTTTCAGGCCGCTGTGCACTTTATCAGTCTATGCTTTCTGGCTCGTCCCTAGCGCCTCTTTTCACCGACTTTCTCTGTATACTCTGACTTTCCCAATATATCGTCCTCTGCACGCAATACATGCCCAAACCAGCGCGCACGCCTTTCCCCAATTTCATTCTGGATCGGGACAATGCCAAAACCTTTTTTAATAACATCATTTGCAATGTGATCTAGTCTAGTTATCCCAGCCTTCCACCTAAGCAGCTTCGTATCCATGATGCTTAATTGGCGTTCTACCCCTAGAGCTGGCCAGCATTCATTGCCATAGAAAACGACAGGGTGGTTAACGATAGGATAGACATAATTTGGGTAGAACTTAATTTAGGGATGGCCCTTCGTCCAAATTTCGGAAGGGCGCCTGTTGTCATTCTCCACTTCAGTCAGGCTTTGTATATCCTTAAGTTGACTTTAGCAGTAAGTCGGCCATCATCAGTGATTGTGGAGCCAATATACTTAAATATCCCTACTCGTGCTATGTCTTCAACGTCAACATGCTTGATTCCAACTTCTCGACGATGTAAAGCAATGTATTTTGTCTTGTTCTTGTTGAGGCGCGGGGCTTATTGCGCTAGTCGATTGTTACAGTCTTCTGTTTGCCGCTGCAGGTCAAGCTTATTCCCTTCAGCCAAAATTATATCATTTGCTTAGAGAAGTGTCCCTGCTATTGGACTGCGCAAGTTTGAGATAATTTTGTCCATCACAAGAATGAACAGCAGTGGTGATAGGCGGGGCCTTGATGGTCTCCAACAGTTATGCGAAATTCATCAGACGCTCCTGCGGCAGCTTGAACACAACTCATTTGTTCTTTGTAGAGCAATTATACCCTCTAAGAAAGGTGCTCTGTAATGCCATGTTCTTGTAGGGCTGACTGATTAGGTTATGAAGTACCCGATGGAGGGCCTTCTCAGGGTCCAGAAATTTGTGTTGAAGACTCTTATTCTTTTCACAGTGTCTCTCAAGTAACAGCCCGGCAGCGTGAGTTTCTCCTATTGCGCCACAATTTTACACAAATACAGCTTGGCTTGTTGTATGTTTGGCTAAATCGCTAATCCTTTTGTCGAAGAATTGTTCTAAGTCACTCATTGCGTGGCTCAGAAATATGATCCGTCCGTGCTTAGAAAAATCTTCAGGGCTTCCCTTATTTCTGAATGGATAATCCGTCGCCAGTCGGTTTGTTTTTGACCTTCTTTGATAATATGGTTGAAGAGCTTGCTTTAGCCACACTGCTGGATTCCCTCATTGAGAGAAACAAAACTCTGCCGGAAGATAATCGGGACAGATGGCTTTCCCTGGTTTCATTTCCTTCAACATAGTCTGGAGTTTAGTGACGTCATTTTTCTACATTGGACATTCAACAGCGGAGGTGATTAGGATTGGTAGATACGGAAATTGCATGATTGAAATTTAGTCAAAATAGTTCCGCCAGTTTACTCGCGCTTCCCGCCAGTACAGTAGCAAATTGTCTGTTTCCACATTGATGCCGTAAAAACGTTGGACTTCTGCCGTTTTGCGATGGCTCGATTGGACTAGCCGTTAAAAATTCCGCTAGTATTCGCGCATGTCAATTTTCACATATAGACCTGCCTACCGGTTTGCTTTTGTTACGACAAAGACCTCCTTCATTTTACTAGTGGCTGCTTTGTAGGCATTCCAACGAGCAAGAAACTCGTGGTACAGCTGCTTCTTCAACCGTACTGCATATTTAACATCTTCATTCCTTAGCCATATGTCATGGTTTATCCTTCGTTGTCGTCGCCCTGACTTAATTGTTCCAGAATAGAGCGAACTGCGTCTTTCGGTTTAGTCCGGCTCACTTCAACTATAGTGTTTTGTAACTCAGTAACTTTGGCAACAACGTTTGTCTCCTTCTTGAGGGGCAACCATTTGATCCCAATTTGTCCATTTCCTGTGAAGTTTTGGGCTCTTGGTGACTTTACTCCCAGCACAGATGACTGGTCGTTGTTGCATATCAAGGATTTAATAAGGGACAACTATTATCTCTAGTACATCTTCGAGATTTCATCCTGTCACAAGGATGTAGTCAATGCGAATTGGATGGAAGCCACTGTAGTACTGAGTATACGAATATCGCTCTTTCTGGACGGTGTGTTTGCGATGATCAGTTTTTGCATAATCTTGAATTCGTTGGCCATCGTCGTTCTTTTCTCCATGTCCATGAACGCCATGGACTGTTTGTTCTTCTTTCCTCCGTCCGACACGTCCATTCAGATCATCGGCAGCGATGAGATAGTCAGTGGTGTTCTTGTCAGGCAGTGCCCAGAACACATCTTTGGTTTCCGTGCGCACGTCAGTTTTTGGAGCGTTGCGCTGAAATATTCGAATTTCCTTCTCTTCCCAATGCGGACGAGTTACATCAAGCGATTCTCAAACGTTTGCACCTCGGAAATTGAAACGTCAAATTTTGCTGATATGACGTTGTCAACACCATGAGCTGTTCTTCGGCATTCATTGTACATCAGTTGGTAACCACACCCCTTTTCCGATGATTTTTCTCCACTCCATCTTTTTTCCCGCACCTCAAGTGCATTGGTTTATTTGCTATTTCATCCAGGCATAATTCGATGATGGGTTACAGAATGGGGGTACTCGCTTGGTTAGCCGTCACAGCCCGTGCGACGCTAATACTTGCATATATTTCATGCTGACTGTGTCCTGCCAACGCGTGTCCCTTTCAGAGGCTGCACTAACTTTGGCTCCGATACCATTAGACTTTTTTCTGTAATGATGTGACGGTATTATTTAACGGCCGGCTTGTCTTGAAGCATTTTAGAGCTCATGACAGAAGGTAGTAACGCAGCTCCGGACATGGGGAACAGATGCCTTTTTCAGCCACTCCACTAGAGAAGAAACGCTACGCTCTTTTCTGCATTAACTTGCAGAAATTTAGGGTACTTCTTCTACCGTCTGCTCCGTACTGAACGTGTCCATCTCCGCCAAAGTTGCCATTAAAGGCTTTGTACGTGCTTGGTACGCGTGAGCTATTTTACTTTGCTCAAGATCATCGGCAGGCCAGTGGGGAACCCGTATCCGTCACCTGGGACGCGCCACGTGTTACAGCAATATAGCTGGTTCGTGGAGTATATTTATCAATCCAAAATGAAACCTTATTTTACTGAAAAACTAATTGTGAACCTGATAAATCACTTGTCACAAGAATCACGTAAAGAAGAACGGTTACAGACTTTGGCACTTTTTGCGTGATATGTTACAGAACGCAGTGTCGTATTTTCTGCCCCCTGTTGTCTAGTGGTGTCAACATCGATATCTTGTGAATTGATCAAGACGTTTAGTCTCTCATATCTGGAATCAATGTCCCCCTTTTATTTGTCCATTTATCTTCTAATAAGAGTGCAGTAACAATACGGTGTCGAGCCTTCCATTATTCTTGTGAGCCAGTTATGCATTCGACTGGGCCATGTGAATTCAGTTCATACAGCATGAATTGATAAGTACCAGTTCATGTTACGATATATTTTAGCCTGCGTGATCGATTTTCCCATGTGCCAGTTGTAAGCGGATCTCACCTTCAACCAAGACATTTTTATTTCCCACCCTTCCTTCGTAGAATATGTAGAACTACTCTGTGGTGGGGAGACAGGCACAGAACTGGATGCTATCCAACTATATTATGAATCCACTAAAAATAATCACGTTGCCCGTGATCTTTTAAAATAAATGGAATATCATTCCTTCCTTCACAGAGCAGCAATATCCACGACGGTGCAAATCAACGTCTCTTCATCTCGAATTTTGGCTCAAGCCTTGATTTTCATGCTCCTTCTATCCCTATTGTAGGTATATTTGTGTGACAAAATAACATTCATAAAAGATTAGCCAGCGAGCTCGATAGCTGCAGTCGCTTAAGTGCGGCCATTATCTAGTATTCGGGAGATAGTAGGTTCGAACCCCACTGTCGGCAGCCCTGAAGATAGTTTTCCGTGGTTTCCCATTTTCACACCAGGCGAATGCTGGGGCTGGACCTTAATTAAGGCCACGGCCGCTTCCTTCCCACTCCTAGCCCTTCCCTGTCCCATCATCGCCATAAGATCTATCTGTGTCGGTGCGACGTAAAGCAACTAACAAAGAAAAGATTAGCCATGGTTCAACAAATCTTTCTGGATGTCGGCAAACGTTCTCACCTTTATTAATATCTACGACACTGACATTCTCTCAAACAACCTCAAGAACAAGGTCCTTTACAAAAATTATTACTTGCTTGGGACAAAGCGCAGAGTGGTTCAACAAGAACAAAACTCCAAAGCATATGCCGTCTTTATGTAGGAGAACAGACTTCGGATTTCAGTAGAATAATGTGTCTGGATTAAAGAGCTTGTATTTCTCCTTTTAGGTTGGACCACTTCTCATGCATTCCTTACATGAGGTTGTCTATTAACTCGTACATTTCTAAACCGTGACAACTTTCTTGCGCGTGATATCGTGATTAAGAAAAGACGCAACACATTCTCGTAACATGTGAGAGCTTTTGAAATTTTACAGTACAATCTGAATTTGACCTCAGATGATGTTTACTCTCAGGAATGGAATGTAATGTTTATGAGTAACGAGCTCTCTGCACTGGATATCAGTGATTGCAATATCCAGTAGCAAATCAATTGTGTGAGAGTTGTATTGGAGTTGGCCGCTGAACTATTGGTCACATAGTTTTAATTTGTCATTCTAGATCGAGATCCGAGCTGAGCTATAGAGATCATCAACCTCCGGATAGCGGATCACCTAGTTTCAGGTGTAGTGAGTGCAGTAAAGTCCTGGCTGGGAAGTTGGGCCTCTTGCGACATCTGAAGAGACACAAGGATTATCGTCCCTCAGAGTGCGATCACTGCGGAAAGGTGTTTTTGTTAACCAAAGCAGCTTGTCAGAACACCTCAGGATCCACCCGCTCCAGGTGTGCGGGGTTTTCTAATAAATGCTTTACAAAGCGGAAACTGGTGACAGAGGACACGCGTTTGCTTGCAGGTGGGAGTATAAACGAATGCTCCGTATGTCACGAAAATTTCAGGAATGGTCCAGACCTTATGCGAGCTCAAACGGGCGAGAAGCCATTTTGCTGCAACGTCTGTGGAAAATCCTTCAGCCGGAAAGATGTCCTAACAGGTCACGAGCGTGTCCACACAGGGGATATGCCACACTGGTGCAATGTTTGTGGCAAATCATTCAAGCATAAAGGCACTCTAACTGATCATATGCGGGCCCATACAGGCGAGAAGCCATACAGCTGCAATGTGTGTGGTGCATCCTTCAGGAGGAAATCAATCCTTGCTGTTCATATGCGTTCTCACACGGGCGAGAAGCCATACAGGTGCAATGTCTGTGGTGAATCGTTTTGCAGGAAAGCTTATCATGATATTCACATGCGTTCTCACACGGGCGAGAAGCCGTACTGCTGCACTATATGTTGCAGGTCATTTGTCCAGAAAAGCCTGTTATCTTATCACATGTTGTCTCACACCGAGAAGCAATACAGGTGCAATGTTTGTGGCAAATCATTTATCCAGAAAGGTACTTTAACTAATCATGTGCGAACACATACAGGCGAGAAGCCTACAGTTGCACTGTATGTTGCAAATCATTTATCAAGAAAAGTGGTTTATCTCATCACGCGTTGTCTCACACAGGCGAGAAGCCAAACTGCTGCAATGTTTGTGGCAAATCATTTATCCAGAAAGGTACTTTAACTAATCATGTGCGGACACATACAGGCGAGAAGCCATACAGCTGCAATGTCTGTGGCAAATCATTCGGCCATAAAAGTCACCTAACTTATCATATGCGGGTCCATACACGTGAGAAGCCATACAGCTGCAATGTCTGTGGCAAATCATTCAGCCTCAAAGGCAGTCTAACTTATCATATGCGGGTCCATACACGTGAGAAGCCATACAGCTGCAATGTCTGTGGCAAATCATTCAGCCTCAAAGGCAATCTAACTTATCATATGCGGGTCCATACAGGCGATAAGCCCTACCGGTGCAATGCGTGTGGCAAATCATTCATCCAGAAAGGCTGCTTAGCAGTTCACATACGGAAACACACAGACGAGAAGCCATAATGCTGCAACGTCTGTGGCAAGTAATTCAACAGTATATCCGTCCAAGCAAGTCACGCACGGTCACACACACATGAGAAGCGATATTGCTGCAACGCCTGTGGGAATTCCTTCAGCCAGAAAGTCCATCTAACAGGTCACATGCGTACTCCCACGGGCGATAAGCCACACTGCGGGCAATGTGTTCGGCAAATCATTCATCAGAAACTCGACCACATGCGGACTCACATAGGCAAGAAGCTATACTGCTGCTATATCTGTGGCATATCCTTCAGCATCGAATTCAGCGTAGTAGTTTACATGCCGACTCACAAGTCAGGAAGCCAATCTATTGCAATGTCTGATGCAGGATATTCAGCAGGATTCCACCTAGCACCTCATGTGCGGACTTACACGGGCGTAAGGCGCACTGCCGCAATATCTGTTGCAAATCCCTCATCCTGGAAAGTTACCTACCAGTTCAAATGCGTACTCACACAGGCGAGAAACTATACTGTTGTAATGTCTGTGGCAAATATTCAGCCAAGAAAGACACTCTAATAATTCAGTTCGGAACACACACGAGTGCTCAGTAGTGCGATAAAATGTTCAGAGAATCATGTAAGTCATGCACATGTGAACCACACTAGAGAGATGCCGCACTGCTCCGTGTTGGCAAATCTTTCGCACGCAGCACCACGCTGTCGGTTCACTGGGGCGAGACGGCGCACGGGGGTTACGTTACACCGTGATTAAGCCGCACGTAATTTAATAATAACCTTATTTTGCTTAACGTCTCACTAACTACTACACAAGTGTCCGGAGTTGCACAAGACCTCCAATTCCGGAGATGTAGCGAGGCACATGCGATCGCACACAACATAGAAGTATTTAGTTCTTCAGGTAGAACGGCACTTTTTCTGCACACCTCATAATGTGCAGCGGAGAGCGGTCCATCCCTTTCTGCCATTTTCTCTGAGAGAAAATCTTCAGGTAACATAATGCCAGGTCCGTGTGCTAAAAGGGCAAAGGACATTTCATGAATTATCTCCTCACCAATCACAGATATATGCAACCGCTTTTACTCAACCATGGACGACGCTTTTCTGTTTTCGGACTAAAGTAGAAGTGTGCTCATTAACAATCGTTGGGGAGCCGTCCAGATGCGAGGATAAGAAGTAATCCGGATGAACAGAGAAGAATCATATCGCAAAAAAGTGGTAAAAGACTAGAAGCGCATGAAAGAAGTATTCAAACTTTAGAATAAACAATTCAAGGGAATAAGTAAGTGCCGAATCAAGTCATAATAGGACGCAATTGAAATTGTTGCTGAAACCTGTGCACAGCTTAGATGTCGTGTGTTCCTTTAATAGAATAGACCAGTAGCTCAAAGCTGTACATGTTCCCTGGGCTCTTGTACGATAATAATGTGTCTGTTAGCCAGTTCTGAATCCAAATAGAAAGTTCTACTTCAGTGCCCGTAGCTATTCATGGAGATCACATGATTCTCGTGGGGTGTCTTTAAGTAGGGACTCGTATTTCGACAGCTGCAGTATACTTTTCTCCATTTTTGTTTACCTGGTGGCAGGGAATCGGAATCTCTCTTTTCTCTAATGGAGGCAAAAGGAAGTCACTAAAATATCCTTTATCTCAACGTTGCATGTGTTGAAGTGACATACTGAACACTGAACCCTTTTCCTCATGTCAAACTGATTTTTGCCTGTTCCAGGTCTTCAACATGCATTATTAACTCTGGTGTCTCAGGGGGTGTTAATGGCTCTTCGTCACTTCCAAACATGACTGTTTGGTATCAAGGAAGGCCTACATAAATTAAAAGCTTGCATAATGGAGTATCTGTATTCAATCAAGAACAATGAAATATGACGGCGGGTGTGTTTACAAATATGGCAATAAACAGTGGTCTGCGGTCAGTGACATTAGCATAATGCTGCGGCTGGACGATTTCGGGTTGAAATTAATATCCACCACAAAAGAAAGCCTGAAGGGCTATTTACAGAAAAACAGTTTATGGTTAACTAGAAAACAACATGAGATTCAATCCACTCAGCTCCATAAACAACTGTGCGTTATGCTTCCGATTTCTCGATCGTCTAAATATCAGGAAGTGTTTTCCATACCTTTTTAATTTAGGCCATCCACTAACTGTCCATCAGCTTAGGACGAGATACCTGGAACCTCAGTGGAATCTGAGTAACCTCGAATGGACATACTGAGCTATCATGGTCACCCACTATATTGATGTTTATGGTTGAAGAAACATGCCTGATGACCAAAGTGACCTCTCGTTGAAGTTAATTGAACGTGCGTGATGACCAAAGCGGCCCTCCAAAACATGTGGACTTCAAGTGCCAGTGAATAATAGCGTAAAATAACACAACATAAAATAGCGTTATTATTTGTATTAAATGAATGATGTTCCACGAACTAAAACAACAGGTTGAAGTCAGTGATTGGAATAAATTCTTGAAAACCTGTGAAGAGGAATCCTGTTATCATTTAGTTATAACCTTCAGTCAAGCCCCAAAATAAACTCGACTCATGTGTAACCCTTACATATTATAGGTCGCGGAATTCAACTACATCCACTTATATAGTCCTACTAAAATATAAACACAAAATATTACAACTCCTTTATGAACAACTTGGCCATGAATCATGGGTAGCACATGGAATAATGGTGGAGTGCTACTACATCTTATGGAACACCATGTGGTACAGAATCTTTGTCTCTAACTAAAATACTCACCTCTCATCTAGGAGCAGTTGGCTAGCTATATAATTTCACGATCCTAGCATGGCCGAGCAATCCCAAGAATCCCTTCCATGCACTTCAACCACCATCCTGCTTTCCACTGAAGGACATGACATCGGCAGTCATAATACCTAGCTGCACTACGAATATATCAAGAAATGGAAATCTTAATATCTAAGGACAACCTTCTGACACCAAAGTAATTACTTAAATGCTCAATGGCAATACGAACTATGACTGTGTTTTGGAAACATCGAAACTAGAATACACAGGCAAGTGTTCCGCAATGTTACTGAGAATCCACTCTATCATTTGCCTATACAGTAGAATTGAAATTCAAATTACTCCCCATTTATTCTAACATCAATAATGTTGTACCGTGGCCCTCTATTTCCAAAGCGGTTCCGCCTCATATAAATGTGAACACCTGTTATCTCGTCAAACAGGTTTATACCTGCCGCTCTCCACTGGCTTACAAGTGAGCAAACATATCTCGCCATGAATGGCCTTTTACTACAGCACAAATCTTCGTCCAAATCCTTGTATTATCAGAATATATCGGTCAACATTATTGCCATCACGAATGATTTCAAGTCTATTGGGATCTGTGGAATTTGATATGCAGTTCACTGGTACTAATGGAGTTATTGGATGAACAAAGAATCCCTCTGGATATAGGATCCTATTCAATGTTAAAAAATAGACCTTACCCTATTTCAAAACACTCTGTTCTGATGATTTTCCCTCGAGCATTTTTACAGAGAAACCTCGGCATTATCTACACTATTACCTCTGGAGTATCTACTAGGAGCGTGTCTCACAAACTGAGTCGCATGGTTTCCTAACTACATGGACAAATAGAACTTATCTACCACCAACACTTATGGACAGTTATGAAGTTTCTCACTTCACTTGGAAATATAATACTCCAGACACATATGACACTGACTTCAACATAGACTTCAAACCCTGAGCTATCACCTCCTGATAAATGTATTGCAAACTGACCCTTCACAAAAATAGGATACCACGTGGATTGTAACTATTACTCATTCCATTACTTATTATTATTATTATTATTATTATTATTATTATTATTATTTCAAAATATTATCTCCTGCCAGAGTTTCTTCCCTCTTTGTGTTTATCATCTGTTCTTCCTTCTGTTTAACTCTGTTCTCATCTTGGGTTTTCAGCAAAATGATGTTTGCTCACCAACGTTCAAGAGCTACGTGTGTCCCTTATAATTCAATCTGGTATGTTGAATTTTTGAAGGTCTTTTTCAATTGCGATTATCCAGTTATTCTGACTTTTAGCGAGGAGGCATTATTAAATATATTTTTAGTGCGTCTTTCATCATCTATTCTTTGAATATGGCAATCAAACTTCAATCACCTTTTGCAAATATTATATCTGATATTTTCTCAGTATGTTGATATAATTCTGGAGACCTCCTATTCATCAACACTCCTATGCATACTGGGCCATGCTTTCCCTGAGGACTTCTCCTTCTTGTTTTTCGATCATTTTAGATAATGTTCTTTCTCCTCTGATCAAGGTTTCTGACGTGTGTAATGTTTGAGGCTTAATTACGGTGTTATAATGTTTTCATTTTGTGTTCCAGAATCCTAATTTTTTGTCGTACCTTTTCCATGTGATTCTATGGCCTACTTGTAATATATAAATCTCTCTGTGTTTGCTTCATGATTTAATGCAGATGGTTGGAAGACTTCTCCAAGTATTTGAAATTATTTACCTGAGTAATTTTGCCAGACTGCGTTACCAGATTTTGTTTGTGTAATTATCGAATAGATCCTTCCATGTATTGGGTTTTCCAATATGAGTCTTAGGTTCGTTTTAGTTGCAATTGCATGAAGTTTTTCAAGGACTGGATTCATTCCTGCCTATTGTTGGATAAAATAATGAGACCTTTTTTGAAGGCCGAGCATTTGATATGAATTTTATAATCAACTAGCTTCACAGAAAATGTCTTGAGGCAACCTCAGATGCTAAATATCTTAGTTATACTGCTGAGATAGATTAAAATTGAACTCTCCCCTGTCTTCAAGTTATTAGCGTGATGAAATCAATTATTGTTATTAGTATGAGATAATATTTGTAAATATTGTTTTAGTGATGTAGCCACACGAAAAATAAATAAATAAATAAATATTGTAATTACTGACCTTTATGAATTAGAAGTTGATCAGAACTTTCCATTTTACATACACAACTGATTCTACGTCTGTGGACATGAAATCTCACAAATTAACATACTTACAATTCCTCTAAATGTCACTGCTATACTGCAAACATTTTCCATATTACGTCTGAACAAATTTTATGAGAAATTCCCTCAATCTAACGTCCCATCCTGAAGAAAAATAAGTCTAAATATCGGATATTACACAGTGACACTTCTAAGACACGCAAGCACCGTAAAATTCTACTTGTGTCTTCTCAGCACGAAAATTAATAGCTGAAACTGTGATAAACTTCCACTAAAATATTACAAGATCTAATCAGCCCTACACATAGAAAAATACACCGGACTACGTTGTAGAATTTACTGGAATACACCAACTATATTTAACTCTTATCAGCTCCCATTTTCTGCTCATCGTCGTCCTCTGTATGTATGGGTTTGCTGGTTTATTTTACGCAAGTTTTCATAATAATATTTTGCACTTTGATTATTTTATTTCTATCATTCACTTAATTCTAAGAATCTGAAAGACGGCACAAAATATATAGCCTTACAATTTACTCGACACTCTAATAATATGCATTCATGAAGCTCGCCATTACTAGAATCTTCGCAGTCCAAAAATCAAGGTCATGCGTTTAGTGGTTGAACACCTTCTGTGCTATCCACCATCCAGATCATTTCCCGTGATGACATTGAGACTCTCACAGTAGAGCTCAATTAATAAGCCACCAGGTACTGTATTTACACTTGTGGAGCTTTCCAGCATCAATATGTGAAGTTTGTGGTTGGTGCATCAACAGTCATAATACAACATGGGGCTACCCAGGTACCGACGAAAGAGGAGAGGCTGGCGTAGAATGGACAGATTCGTGCAATTTAATTCTACAGCATGATAACACACTTCGAGTATCATTCAACAGTGCGAGATGGAGGATGGATATTATCCAGATATTAAATTTCAGTATCTGCGTAAGCAAACACATATCTCGGTTTTCAGCGAAATCAGTGGGGCAAACAATCCCTCATCGTCCTGTTATATGCCAGATACATGCTGCAATCTGACCGCAGACAGTTCCCTTTCATTCATACATACATCTTCATTACAGACTTTTATGCCTTTCAGCGTTCAGTCTGCGACCCTCTTTGAATTTACAAAACGCCACCACAATCCTGTATTTGCAACTCGTTCTGCGGCCTCGTCTTAGTTCAATATATCTTACCTTTAAATCGTTAGAATCTGAGTTCCTTTTCGAAGATGATGCCTTTTTAAGAAGGCTGATTGGGGAAAATGCACCATTTCACTGCAAGAGAACATTCTGAATATAGAGCTTTTTCCTCAATCATGTGATGATTATGCAAATATCGTGAAGATTTTTCTCGAATCTCAATTTGCTGACGGTGAACACTATATACAAAAACTACTGAAATATTGAGAAACTACCGTGATCTCTTTGACAACGATCCTTTGAGATCCGATACCGTCCAAGCTGGGGAAGATTTCTTAAAAGCGATATCGAATAACAGGAGCTATGGGGGAGACTGATCTAAGGAAGAGCAGCCAAAAAGGCTGGGGGTTTGTTAAACGTA